>NC_090027.1:3985429-4035429 GCF_037176765.1 Anolis sagrei
GCTTTGATTGTGCTTTTCCTCCATAGCAGAAGGGGGTTGGACTGAATGGCCCCCGTGGTTGCTCCTATTATTATTATTATTATTATTATTATTATTACTATTACTATTACTATTATTATTATTACAAAGGCTGGATGGCCATCTGTTGGGGATGCTTTGATTGTGCTTTTCCTCCATGGCAGGAGTTTTTTGGACTAGATGGTCCCTGTGGTTGCTCCTATTATTATTATTATTATTATTATTATTATTATTATTACAAAGGCTGTTGGGGATGCTTTGATTGTGCTTTTCCTCCATGGCAGGAGTTTTTTGGACTAGATGGTCCCTGTGGTTGCTCCTATTATTATTACTATTATTACTATTAAGATTATTATTATTACGAAGGCTGGATGGCATCTGTTGGGGATGCTTTGATTGTGCTTTTCCTGAATGACAGAAGGAGGTTGGACTGGATGGTCCCTGTGGTTGCTCCTGTTGTTGTTGTTGTTACAATGGCTAGGTGGCCATCTGTTGAGGATGCTTTGATTGTGCTTTTCCTCCATGGCATGGGGGATTGGATTAGATGGCCGCTGTGGTTGCTCCTATTGTTGTTGTTGCTGCTGCTGTTGTTGTTGTTACAAAGGCTGGATGACCATTTGCGGGGGATGTCCATGCCTGATATATATACATTATATATAATACAATTATGCTGGGGAAAGTGGAAGGCAAAAGGAAGAGGGGCCGACCAAGGGCAAGATGGATGGATGGCATCCTTGAAGTGACTGGACTGACCTTGAGGGAGCTGGGGGTGGTAACGGCCGACAGGGAGCTCTGGCGTGGGCTGGTCCATGAGGTCACGAAGAGTCGGAGACGACTGAACGAATGAACAACAACAACAAATAATACTAGCCGTCCCCTGCCACGTGTTGCTGTGGCCCAGTCTGTGTATATGTGTTTTGTGTGTGTATATATGCATATATGTGTGTGTATATATTTGTTTATTTGTGTATATATTTGTGTATTTGTGTATATATGTGTTTTGTGTATATATGTGGTTGTGCACATGCATTGTAATGTAATTTTTTGGTTTTTGGCTTTTTAAGTCTCTTGTGTTGTGTTTTTCACTGTTTTTATGAGTGATGGTCACTCGTTAGGGTTATGTTAATCCCACAAACGAACATTACATTTTTATTTATATAGATAATATACAGGGTTAGTCAAAATGAATAGGCCAATAAGATATACAATTAATTTTCTTATTGGCCTATTCATTTTGACTAACCCTGTATAATACTAGCCATCCCCTGCCACACGTTGCTGTGGCCCAGTCTATATATATGTGTTTTGTGTGTGTTTATATGTGTGTGTATATTTGTGTATCTGTATATATGTGTTTTGTGTGTGTGTATATCTATATCAATAGATCGATAGATCAATAGATCGATAGATCAATCGATCGATCGATCGATAGATAGATAGATAGATATGTGTGTGAGGGGGGTATGTATGGGTGTATATATGTGTGTGTGTAGATGTGTATATATGTGTGTATATATTTGTGCGTTTATAAGTGCATATATATATTGTATATATGTGTGTGCTTTTATGCATATTTGTGTTTATATATGTGTATGTATGTGTGCATGTGTATATGTATATATGTGTGTATGTAGATGTATGTGTGTTTATATTTATGTGTGCTTGGGTATATATATATGTAAGTGGATGTATGTATGTGTGCATGGGTATATGTATATGAGTGTGTGTGTGTGTGTTTGTATATATATGTATATATATATATGGTGTATTTTGGGGGGGGGGGGTTAAGTCCATTCTGCTGAAGTTTTTTGTATTTTTAGGGGTGATGAACAGTCATTGGACTGTTAGGTGTATTGTGCCAAAATTTCGTGTCAATTCGTCCAGTGGTTTCTGAGTTATGTTAATCCCACAAACGAACACTACATTTTTATTTATATAGATAATACTAGCTGTCCCCTGTCATGCATTGCTGTGGCCCAGTCTGGCGATCTGGAAATAAAGTACTGAGAAAGTGTTGGTTTCTAATATATGTAATGTCTTTATGCTTTGTGAGTAAACAGTATTTCTTGCTTTTTCTTTGTCAGTGTTGATGGGGAGATTGCCTGGTTTGCCTACTCTGGAACTTGCAACATATCATTGTCCTTCTTTAGGGGTCCCTTTCAAATCTATGATACTATATCTGTGTGTGTGTGTGTGTGAATGTATCTATATCTATGGCTGGATGGCTCTTTGTCAGGAGGGCTTTGATTACGTTTTCTTGCCCTGGTGGGTTGGATGGCCTTAAGTATTTTCTGTTGGCCATGGGGGTTCTGTGTGGGACGTTTGCCCCGATTCTGTCGTTCGTGGGGTTCAGAATGCTCTTTGTAGGTGAACTGTGAATCCCAGTGACTACAACTCCCAAATGTCAAGGTCTATTTCCCCCAAACTCCATCTGTGTTCATATTTGGGCGTATTGAGTGCTTGTGCCAAGTTTGGTCCAGATCCATCATTGTTTGCGTCCACAGTGCTCTCTGGATGTAGGTGAACTACAAGTCCCAAACTCAAGGTCAATGCCCACCAAACCCTTCTAATGTTTTCTGTTGCTCAGGGGAGTCCTGTGTACCAAGTTTGGTTCAACTCCATCGTTGGTGGAGTTCAGAATGCTCTTTGGTTGTAGGTGAACTATAAATCCCAGTAACTACAACTCCCAAATGACAAAATCATAATTTTTTGAGTGATGGCCACTCCTTGTATTGTGAGTTGTTTTGTTGCCAAATTTGGTGTGATTCCGTTCATTGGTTCTTTTGTTTTTAAGGTACTCATTATACACAGAGCATTTATAAGCCCCCGGTGGCACAGTGGGTTAAAGCACTGAGCTGCTGAGCTTGTTGATCGAAAGGTCGCAGGTTCGATTCTGGGGAGCGGCGTGAGCTTCCGCTGTCAGCCCTAGCTTCTGCCAACCTAGCAGTTCGAAAACATGCAAATGTGAGTAGATCAATAGGTACCGCTCCGGCGGGAAGGTAACGGCGCTCCATGCAGTCATGCCGGCCACATGACCTTGGAGGTGTCTATGGACAACGCTGGCTCTTCGGCTTAGAAATGGAGATGAGCACCACACCCCAGAGTCAGACATGACTGGACTTAATGTCAGGGGACTACCTTTACCTTTACCTTTTACTATATATATATATATATATATATATATATACACACACACACACACACATACATACATACATACATACATACATACACGAGCGGTGCTGTGGCCTATAGTAAGAATTTTCGAAGCAGAGGTAGATATCTGGACTACAGGGTTAGTCAAAATGCATAGGCCAATAAGCCATTCAATTGAATGGCTTATTGGCCTATGCATTTTGACTAACCCTGTATTATGAAAGAGAGGTACCTACCTATTCCTCCCCCCCCCCCCCTTTTTTCTTCCCCTTCCTCTCCTTTCTTTCTTCTCTACCTCTGTTTTCATTCCTTCTTTTGCTCTTTGGTTTCATCTTTCCTTCTCTCTTTCCTTCCTTCCCTTCCCCTTTCTCTACTTCTTCCTTTGTCTCCTTTCTTCCCTTCCTGTTTCCTTCCTTCTTTCACTATTTATTTCCTTTTCTCCTTCCTTCCTTCCTTCTTTACTTCTTTCCTGCCTTTCCTCCCCTTTTCTTTCCTTTCTACTTTGTATTCTTCCTTCTGTACCTCTTTCTCTCCCTTCCTTCCCTCTTTCCTTCCCTCCTTCCTTCTTTCCCTCCCTCCTTCTCTCTTTCCTTCCTTCCCCCTTTCCCTCCTACATTCCTTCCCTTTTTCCCTCCCTCCTTTCTTCTCTCCTCCTTCCTTATTTATTTATTGTGTCATCCACAACCAGAACATTGTATTACATTTCTAACTTCCTGTCCTCCCGCAATACTATGGTAGAGTCTCTTCTAATTCTATCCTGTGAGTCGATTTAATATAATAATATATTGAATTTAAAGGTATTTTTGTGGGAGGTTTTTTCGGTGATGGTCACTCCTTGGATTTTGAGGAGTTTTCTTGCCAAATTTGGGGTCATTTGGCCCAGTAGTTTTTTTTTTTGTTTTTAAGGTACTCATTATGCACAGAGCATTTTTATACAGAGAGATAGATATAAACATTTCTTGGGTCTCCATGAGAAACCTTTGCTTCAAAAAGGGCTCCATGACTGAAAAAGTTTGAGACCCTCTGTGTTAATCTATTATCAGGATCCCTTTCAGTCCACACCTGTTGGGGACATATTTGGGGAGAAAGCACCATGCTGCCTGGCTTTGGGGAAAAGAGAATCCCTTTCCAGATCTGCAGGTTTCCCTGAACCTCTGTGAGGTCTTGTAACACAGCCAGGCTGAGCATCATTACAAGCAGGTCTCTTGGGAGGCCTCCTTCCGCCCATCTCCACTCCCAAATTTCTGCACTGCTCCCGCTTTGGAGCGCAAATATCGGATGCAGCTGTAGAATTTGGCTTGCATGGATGAACATCCAAAAGAACGCAGCTTTGGCTCCGGAGAACGCAGGCTGTTCTGCTTGGGCTGAAATCTGGTCTTCATAGAAACAGACCTTCCGAGGTTCTACATCTGCATCTACACCATAAAGTTAATGCAGATAATAATAATAATAATAATAATAATAATAATAATTTATTTACTTTGCTTGTATACCGCAGTTTCTCAGCCCGTAGGCGACTCAACGCGATTCACAACAAGAGCAAAAAGTCAAACCTAACAACATACAATATTTCAAAACCAACAGCAGCATAATATACAAAGCAATGACACATCAATAAACAACACATCAACGTCTCGCAACTAGAATCGTGATCCAACTCGTCATCCATAATTCCGTTTTCCTATATTCATCGTATTCATTGCACCGTTTATCCAAATGCCTGTTCAAATAGCCAGGTTTTTAGTTTTCTTCGAAACACCATTAGCGAAGGGGCTGATCTAATGTCCATGGGAAGGGCATTCCACAGCCGAGGGGCCACCACAGAGAAGGCCCTGTCCCTCGTCCCCGCCAGCCGTGCCTGTGATGCAGGCGGGATCGAGAGCAGGGCCTCCCCAGAAGATCTTAGAGTCCTGGTGGGTTCATAGGCAGAGATACGTTCGGATAGGTAGCTTGGGCCAGAACCGTTTAGGGCTTTATAGGCCAACGCCAGCACTTTGAATTGAGCTCGGTAGCAAATCGGCAGCCAGTGAAGCTGGTGCAGCAGAGGAGTTGTATGCTCCCTGCGCTCCGCTCCTGTTAGTATCATGGCTGCCGAGCGTTGGACTAGTTGGAGCTTCTGAGCCGTCTTCAAAGGCAACCCCACGTAGAGAGCGTTGCAGTAGTCTAAACGGGATGTAACCAGAGCGTGGACTACCGTGGCCAAGTCAGACTTCCCAAGGTACAGGCACAGCTGGCGCACAAGCTTTAACTGTGCATAATAATAATAATAATACTTTATTTGTACCCCGCTACCATCTCTACAAGGGACTCGGTGCGGCTTGAATGAGGCCGAGCACAAATACAACAATACACGCAATAATGCCAACAATACAAGCAATTAAAATTAAAAACATGGACAATAAGATATGCAACATTAACAATAAGACAACACACAATTAAAACTGTGGGAAGGCCAAATGTAAAATTAAAATTGAAAATAATGCTGGTGCATGGGCGAAAAAGTGGTAGTGGCGTTTGTGGAATCATACAAGCAGACCTAAAATGTAAAGTGCTTCGGAGGACAAAGTGCTGTGGGATCATTATTCTGGGAAGGCACACTGGAACACCACATATTCAAGCTCCTCCTAAAGACTGCCAGAGTTGGGGCCTGTCTGATGTCCCTAGGGAGTGAGTTCCAGAGTCGAGGGGCCACCACCGAAAAGACCCACTCTCTCCTCCCCAGCAATCGCACCTGCGATGCTGGTGGGATTGAGAGCAGGGCCTCTCCAGATGATCGAAGAGATCGTGTGGGTTCATATACAGAGATGCGGTCACGCAGGTAGGCGGGTCCCAAACCGTTCAGGGCTTTGTAGGTAAGAACCTGCACCTTGAATTGGGTCCGGATGTTGGGGTTCAGCCTGATCTGTGTGAACCTGACCCTGATCTGTGTGAACTTGATTCTCTGATAGTATTTCCACCTGAGCAAGCTACTGAACAAGTAGTTTTCCCTGACAATGTGGAAACTGGTGTTGATGGGGAAAACAAAACTGAACAGCCGGATGAAAATGTTTTGGAATCCAGCCGTGATAGCTCTCCACCTGGGTTTTTTTAATGAGAACAGAAGGGAACAGATAACGAGAGACAGGAGTGATTCACAGCTCCTACGAAGGTCAAGTAGATTACAGGAGAGACAGGCTTCAAAGTCAAGGGGCGTTTCAAGGAATAGTTTCTTTGGGTTAAGGGGCCGCCTGCTGGGTGCCTCCTCAGATCAAGCAACGTTTGGGACTGTGGCTGTGCCTTGGCAGAATTCCTGTGTTCCATGGTCGGTAATCCCAGAGGCTTCTAGTTTTCAATTACATGGTTAGCAAGAGGCTAACAGGTTCCTGGTTCTTGTATTGTGGTTTTTGGAATTTTGCTCAAGTTCAGAGATTTTCCTGACTGCTGTGTTTCTATTGTGGCTTTTTGACTTTGCATTTAACCTTCTTTTGTAACCAATTTTTCATGAATAAAAGAGGATTGTTTTTCCTACAGCCCAGTGTGATGGATTTAATCTTATGGCCTCGTTTCTTGGTCTGGGATGCAACACCGGAAAATGAATGGCAGCCAGTGGAGCTCCTTGAACAGGAGGGTTGACCGCTCCCTGAAAGGAGCACCAGTTAACAACCTGGCTGCTGCCCATTGGATCATCTGAAATTTCCGAGCCGTTTTCAAGGACAGCCCCATGTAGAGTGCTTTGCAGTAATCCAGTCTAGAGGTGACTAAGGCGTGGACCACCCTGGCCAGATCCTTCTTCCCAAGGTACGGTCGCAGTTGGCGCACAAGTCTTAATTGTGCAAAGGCCCTCTCGGCCACCACCGACGCCTGAGCCTCGAACGTAAGTGAAGAATCCAGGAGGACACCCAATGCCACTTTAAGGCTGGGAGTTGTAGTTTGGAGATGCTCCAACGCTCAGGCAGAGCAGCGAAAGACCTTTCAAAACTACAACTCTCATTCGTTCATAGTACTGAGCCATGGCCGTTCAAATAGTGTCAAACTGCATCCGTTCCACTGTGTAGATCAGTGTTTCTCAACCTGGGGGTCGGGACCCCTGGAGGGGTCGCCAGGAGGTGCCAGAGGGGTCACCAAAGACCATCGGAAAACACAGCATTTTCTGTTGTTCATGGGGGTTCTGTGTGGGAGGTTTGGCCCAATTCTATCATTGGTGGGGTTCAGAATGCTTTTTGATAGTAGGTAAACTATAAATCCCAGCAACTACAACTCCCAAATGTCAAGGCCTATTTTCCCCACACTCCACCAGTGTTCGCATTTAGCATACTGAGTATTTGTGCCAAGTTTGGTCCAGATCCATCATTGTTTGAGTCCATAGTGCTCTCTGTAGGTGAACTACAACTCCCAAACTCAAGGTCGATGCCCAGCAAACACTTCCAGTGTTTTCTGTTGGTCGTGGGCATTCTGTGTGCCAAGTTTGGTTCAATTCCATTGTTGGTGGAGTTCAGAATACTCTTTGATTGTAGGTGAACCATAAATCCCAACAACTACAACTCCCAAATTATGTTTCATAACAGGAGCAAAATTACAGTTATGAAGTAGCAAAATAATGTTATGGTTGGGGGGTCACCACAACATGAGGAACTGTATTAAGGGGTCGAGGCATTAGGAAGGTTGAGAAACACTGGTGTAGATGCACCCCAAGCTATTGCATTATCTGAAAATAGTCTAATTTTTTTAAAAAATCCAAAATACAGAACCCATTCTAGTTTTGAGCATTTTGGATAAGCAGGACTCAATTTGTATCTTGGTTGCAAATGACAATTACAAAGTTGCTGTATTGTGGTTCCACTTTAACTCTACAAGAGATACATAACTCCAACAAAGGACAGGAGGGGAAATAGTCGAACCAAACAAAGAAGTGAACGTAAATACTAGTGTAGGTATTGAAAGTAAATACTAATATTATGAAAGTAATTATAGGCAAACCAAAACAACCACTCCATAGGAAAACAATGTAACTGAAACCCATGCTGTGTGCAACAATACAGTTGTCTCATGAAACCGCAATATACACTATTGCAAAGGCAGACAATGATTACTAAATTGAAAGTAAGTGAAAGGATTCAGGTCCATAGTGTTTCCCAGAATTATGGAAAAAAATAGACCTATTTATGATCCCTCAGCCAGCTGGTTTCAGGAAAGAGAAAAGCTGAACCTGACTCAGCACATAGAAGATGGTTTTGAAAGACAGCGGATTCCAGGAGCTGTCTTCACAGACCTGTCAGCAGCTTATGATACTATAAATCATTGGCTCCTCTGGAAAAAAAGTGTACAATATCACAAAGGATTACCATCTCACCCACTTTATAGGAAATCTGCTACCAAACAGGAGCTTTTTTGTTGAGTTCTAGGGCTAGAGAAGCAGGTGGCGAAAACAGAAGAACGGCCTGCCTCCGAAGAGCGTGCTTGCTCCATCCATGTTTAACATTTACACAAATGATCGGCCACTGCCAGAAGGGACAGAGTGTTTCATATATGCTGATGATCGTGCTATCACCGCTCAAACAGGGAGCTTTGAAATGGTTGAACAGAAGCTCTCCAAAGCTTTAGGTGCTGTTGGGACTCAGCCTGTGTTTGACCCTGAATCTGTTATAGTGTTTCTTAGGGCTGGGCGGTTTCGTTTCGTTAATTCGTAATTCGTTAAAAATTTGTTTTTGTTTTTTTGTTAACGAAGCGATAACGAACCATTCTGGAGCAACTTAAAAACGAAACGAATTTTTCAATTCGTTTCGTAAATGCTTCGTATTTCATTATGTATTCGTTTCATTATTGGTTTGAGGTCGTTTCGTTATTATTTCCGCATGTCTGGGGCAAGTTTTATAGTTGTTTTTTGTTTAATTAGTGAAAAAAAATTATAATATCACACCAACAGTCAACAACAGAGGGAGAGGGAAGCTTCAGAAGCTTTTTAGCGTATTGCGCGATCGCGGCCGCCATTAACGAATCGATTCGTTATTGTTTCGTTATTGTTTTGTAATTTTTTTACCATTTACGAAATTTCGTAAATATCAAACTTTTTTTAAGGAAAATTTCGGAATTCTTTTAAATATCGAAACGCAAAAAACCCCAAAAAACGAATCGATTTTAGAAACAAATTTTTCCGTCATTACCCAGGCCTACTATTTATGATCCCACAGCAAGCTGGTTTCAGGAAAGAGAAAAGCTGAACCTGACTCAGCACATAGAAGATGGTTTTGAAAGACAGCGGATTCCAGGAGCTGTCTTCACAGACCTGTCAGCAGCTTATGATACTATAAATCATTGGCTCCTCTGGAAAAAAAGTGTTCAATATCACAAAGGATTACCATCTCACCCACTTTATAGGAAATCTGCTACAAAACAGGAGCTTTTTTGTTGAGTTCTAGGGCTAGAGAAGCAGGTGGCGAAAACAGAAGAACGGCCTGCCTCCGAAGAGCGTGCTTGCTCCATCCATGTTTAACATTTACACAAATGATCGGCCACTGCCAGAAGGGACAGAGTGTTTCATATATGCTGATGATCGTGCTATCACCGCTCAAACAGGGAGCTTTGAAATGGTTGAACAGAAGCTCTCCAAAGCTTTAGGTGCTGTTGGGACTCAGCCTGTGTTTGACCCTGAATCTGTTATAGTGTTTCTGTTGGGTTTCAGCCCTGACTGCACAAATCTCCAGCTCTCAATGAGTAGTTAGGCTAGATAGACTTATTTATTTATTTATTTTACAGCTTTTATATTCCGCCCTTCTCCTCACCCCGCAGGGGACTCAGGGCGGATTACAGTGTACACATATATGGCAAACATTCAATACCAATTTTTGACATACATATACAGACATGCACAGAGGCTATTTTAACATTTTCTGGCCGCCAGGGGAGCTGTCGCTTTCATCGTCCATCTGCAATGCTGATGAAGCACTTCTGCATTCCCCGCATGCTTCCCCGCTGGAATGCTTTTGCTGGAGTCTTCTTTATAGCCTCATAAATCAGTTAATTTAGCCTCCCCACACTTTTTAAGGTGATACCTAATTTTCATACTTGACAGATGCAACTGTCTTTCTGGTTGCAAAGGTCTACAACAGGCTACACACAATTGGTTGGAAACCCACTCCAACCCGGGCTGGATTTGAACTCATGACTTTTTGGTCAGAGTGATCTTAATGCAGCTGACACTCAGCCAGCTGCGCCACAATCCCAGTGCAGGGATTCCTCCCCAATTTCCTTTATTCTAGGTTGGTTAAGAAGGGATTAAAAGAGGGAATTGTCTCAGTGATCTTTGCATGGTACTATCTCCTTCCCATTTGAATACCTATGAATGTAATCCTATAGGGAAACGTAACTTCTTCTTTTAAAGGTATTTTTATTGCCCTGGGCTGGCCATGTCATCTGTCTCCATTTTTGGTGGAATCACCCCCAGAGAGGGTTATTTTTGAGCCTAACAGCTCTTGATTCCCAACAGTTTTCCCCTTCTAATGTTTCTGAGTCTGACTTGGATGTCGATGAGGATGAGGTGCAAAATGGAAACACTTTGGACAATAAGGTTTCTACAGACTCTGATCGGGAAGGGTCAAGGGAAAGGCTAAGTTCTCATGAGAAAATTCCAGGCTCAAGTTTGCAGCAAAGTTCACTCCCTTCTCCAGGCTCAAGTCTGCAAGATAGTTTCACACCTGCAGTTAATGGGGAGATAGATAAGACCAGTCACCGTCTGGAAATCAGCCAGAACCGTAGAGAGGCCCAATGTTTACGCAGGTCAGAAAGACTTCAGCAGTTAAGGTCAAAGACTGGGGGGAGTAGAAATCAGTTTCTGGGACTTAAATTGAGCTCTTAGGGAATTTCCTTCAGACCAGGCATCGTTTGGTTTCAAGTCAAGTCTTTTGGATATTCCTGTGGCCTCGTCTCCAAGGTTTCTTGGCTTTTCAAGCGGATTAGCAGTGGCTATGTTCATGGTTTTTATTGAAGGCATTTGATATTTCTTTGCACCTGGATTATTACAGCAAGCTTTTGAAACTTTGTTATTTTTCCTATGTTAAGATACTGTTTATGTTACTGCTTTTTTGGCTTTTTGCTTTTGGACTTTTATTAACTTTATATTCGTCTCTTTTATTGGCTGCAATTATTCTTCAAATAATTGGCCACGGTAGTACACGCTCTGGTCACATCCCGCCTTGACTACTGCAACGCTCTCTACGTGGGGCTGCCCTTGAAGACGGCCCGGAAGCTCCAGCTAGTCCAGCGCGCGGCAGCCATGTTACTAACAGGAGCGGGACGCAGGGAGCACACAACGCCCTTGTTGTTCCAGCTCCACTAGCTGCCGATCTGCTACCGGGCCCAGTTCAAGGTGCTGGTGTTGGCCTACAAAGCCCTAAACGGTTCCGGCCCAAAATACCTGTCTGACCGCATCTCGGCCTATGAGCCCACGAGGACTTTGAGATCGTCCGGGGAGGCCCTTCTCTCGATCCCGCCTGCCTCACAGGCACGCCTGGCGGGGACGAGGGATAGGGCCTTCTCGGTGGTGGCCCCCCGGCTGTGGAACACCCTCCCTGTAGACATCAGACAGGCGCCCTCCCTTATGACATTCCGCAAGAGACTAAAGACGTGGTTGTTTGAGAAGGCGTTTGACTAAGTGCTACAACAATTGGCAATGATGATTGGAACGGAACATGGATAACGAGATTGGATTGTAATTCTATGATGAGACGTCGCGAATGATTTAGTGTAATTGTATTATTGATAGTGATGTTGTTATTGTTGTTTGTGATATTGCCTTTATTGTAAATTGTTTTTATATGTTCTCAGCCCTAGGGCTGAGAACGGCGGTCTACAAGTGCAGTAAATAAATAAATAAATAAATAAATAAATATGACTCTTCTTTCACCCGAGGTGTGGAGTAATTAATGAAAGCCCTAAACGGTTCTGGCCCAAAATACCTTTCAGACCGCATCTCGGCCTATGAGCCCACGAGGGCCTTGAGATCGTCTGGGGAGGCCCTTCTCTCGATCCCACCTGCTTCACAGGCATGTCTGGCGGGGACGAGAGAGAGGGCCTTCTCGGTGGTGGCTCCTCGGCTGTGGAACACCCTCCCTGTTGACATCAGACAGGCGCCCTCCCTTATGTCTTTTCGTAAGAGCTTAAAGACATGGCTATTTGAGAAAGCATTCAACTGAGTGTACATTAACTGGTAATGACAACTGGAACGGAATACGGATTACGAGTTTGGTTATGATTCCATGATAAGACGGAGCGGATTATTTTAGTGTAATTATATTAGTGTGTATTAGTGATATGTTGATTTTTCGTCGTGATTTATTGTAAATTGTCTTTTATATGTTGTACACCGCCGTGAGTCGCCCTAGGGCTGAGAACGGCGGTCAACAAATGCAGCAAATAAATAAATAAATAAATAAATAATGATTATAGGGTCCTGTTCCTACTCTGGGGTGCAACAGGTGCTCTCACTGCCTATTATGGAGGAACCAGCTGATTCTTTTTCTAATTAAGAATGTTTTTATTGTATTGTTGAAGGCTTTCATGGCCGGAATCACTGGGTTGTTGTAGACCTCACAACCTCTGAGGATGCCTGCCATAGATGCAGGTGAAATGTCAGGAGAGAATGCTTCTAGAACATGGCTGGAGAGCCTGAAAACACTATAACAACCCAATATTTTTGTTGTTTCAACTTCACAATATTTATTTATTTATTTCAAACATTTCTACCCCGCCCTTCTCAACTCCCGAGGGAGGACTCAGAGCGGCTTACACTGGCAGCAATTTGATGCTGAAACGTAAAAAACAGATACAATAAATATAACAGAGTTAAACAGTAAAAGCAGTAAATTAAAATAATATAAAAACATTATTATCAAGCCAATTGTCGCATCCAGTCCAATTACACATCCGAGGTGCTTTCATGCCTGCTGCCCAAAGGCCTGGTCCCAAAACAAAGATTTCAATTTCTTCCTAAACAAAAGGAGGGATGATACTGACCTAATCTCGCTGGAGAGCAAGTTCCACAGACGAGGGGTCACCAACGAGAAGGCCCTGTCCCTCGTCCCCACCAAACGCATTTGTGAAGCTGGTGGGGCCAAAAGCAGGGCCTCCCTGGATGAACTGAAACTATTTATTTATTTATTTATTTATTTATTATTCAAACTTATATGCTGCCACTCCCCTGGGGCTCGGAGCGGCTTACAAGGATGGCTAAAATTTAACAAAATTTAAAAGCAATTTAAAACAATTTAAAAACAGTAATATCAAAGATCAAAAGCTTGTCGAAACAGATATGTCTTACATGCCCTGCGGAAAGCTGGTAAGTCCCGCAAGGCATGGACTTCAGGTGGCAGAGTATTCCAGAGTGATGGTGCCACTGCTGTGAAGGCTCTGCGTCTGGTTGCTGTTAGACACAAGGTCTTGACACTGGGAATTTCCAATAGATCTCGGTCCTCAGAATGGAGGGATCTCTGGGGTTGGGAGGGGGTGAGGCGGTCCCTCAGGTCCATCGGCCCCAGACCATGCAAGGCCTTAAAGGTGAGTACCATCCCTTTGAAAGTGATCCAGTGCTCAGTTGGTAACCAATGCAGCTGCAGTCAGATTGGTGTGATGTGGCATCTCATTGGAATTCCCGCAAGAAGCCGAGCAGCTGCATTTTGTACCAGCTTGAGCTTCTGGATCACCGACAGAGGAAGGCCAATGGAGAGGGCGTTACAGTAGTCCAGTCTTGAGATGACCGTAGCCTGGATCACCGTAGCCAGGTCGTCCCTGGACAGGGAGGGGGGCAGCCATCTAGCCTGCCGCAGGTGAAAGAAGGCGGTTCTGCTCATGGCGGAGACCTGGGCCTCCATCGTCAGCAGAGGGTCCAAAAGTCTCCTTGGGCGAGCCCAAATTGGCTCGGTGCATAATAAAATAGTGTCCTTTTTTATGAAGTGGTGAACTATGGGGTGGAACGTAGAGGGAGATACGTTCGGATAAGGAAGCTGGGCCAGAACCGTATAGGGTTTTATAGGCCAAGACCAGCACTTTGGATTGTGCTCGGAAGTGAACTGGCAGCTAGTGGACTTCCAAGGTTATGTGGCCAGCATGGCTGCATGGAGCGCCATTACCTTCCCACCGGAGCCATATCTATTGATCTACTCACATTTGCATGCTTTCGAACTGCTAGGTTGTGTTGTGGCTGAGCTGTTTTCTGTTGATGCAGATGATGGGATTCAAATTCTTGCTGGGATTTAGCTTCCTGGCTCTTTCTCTGTGCCTCAAATCCCTGGGCCTGCTTCTGAGGCTCCCACAGACAGTGCAGTGTCAACACAGCCGTTCCCAGCAAAAAGTAATTTTAACGAAGGAGATAACGAACAGGTGCCTTCCCACGCTGATACCGAAAGTGTAGATAGTAACTTGACCCGGCAAGCTCATCTTGATCTCAGGGTCAGGCGGAGTTCTCGTCTGGCCAGCAGACGAGAAGCCAGCTTGGTGAAAGGTCATCGCAATGCTTTTACAATAATGAGAGCCTAATGTTTTCATGGTAGGAAGGTATTTAGGCTTCTTGCAAACCCTGAGAAAGTGTCAGTTCAACGTAGCTTATTAGCCTGGAAGCTTCATGGAATAACTTTAGCCTGGGAAGCAGTATGCTTGGGATTTCTTGCATTGTGATTCTTGGGGCATTTGTTTCATGGCTTGTACCTGGGACTCTGGTTTGAACTTTGCCAATAGGATTGTGTCTCCTGCTTTTAACCTTAATCTTTGGAACTTTGCAATGCTTATTCATTATTTTGACTTGGATTTTTTCCTCAATAAACTATAAAACTACAGCTCTTGTGTGGTGGAGTTTGGAAGCCAGGTGAAGCTTACTCTGAGTTGCAACAGGTTGGCAGAAGCTGGGGCTAACAGCGGGAGCTCATGCCGCTCCCCGGATTCGAACCTGCAACCTTTGGTAAGCAAGTTCAGCAGCTCAGTGGTTTAATCCACTGCTCCACGTACAAATGGCGTAATAAAATAGTGTCCTTTTTTATGAAGTGGTGAAATCGAAGTTTGGTTTTTGGAATATATATATATATATATATATATATATATATATATATATATATATTCAAGCTGTGGATGGTTGAATTCATAGATGCAGAAGACCCACTTCAATTCCAAAACACACATGGCTACCCATTTCTTTAATGAGACCTGTTTCTCTCGGTTCAAAACCAGACTGAGAAAGCCTGTCTCCTCCCATAGTAAATTCTGCTCTGTTGAGACCCAACCCCATTTGCACCAAATATTGCCATTAATTTGAAACAGATGAGCCCCAAACACTATAGCGCTACTATTGGAGGATGACCTGACCTTGGAAAGTTGCTGAAAGTTGCCTTGAAATTCGCCAGAACTCATAGCGACTTCTGTAATGGGTTATTGAGTGCAAGGCCATAAATAATATCTGTGATGGATTTTCCTTGCCAGTCAAGAAAATGTATTAGGTTTGGGCAGTATGCGTATGTGTGAGTAGAGAGAGTGACGCACACATACACACACACATTAATTCAGCTTTTTCCGTTCCTACCCACTTCCCAATTCATTTGCCCTGCCTCAATGCTATGGAAACATTGGAGTTGTAGTTTTGCAAGGACTTTAGCTTTCTCTGCCAAATAATAATAATAATAAATAATAATATAATAATAATACTTTATTTATACCCGACTACCATCTCCCCAAGGGACTCAGTGCGGCTTACATGAGGCCGAGCCCACAATACAAACAATACAAGCAATAACAGGTACAATACAAAGCAATTAAAAATAAAACACATACACAAATAGCATAAACATTAAACATATACAGTGCACATTTAAAACTATGGCTAGGCCAAATGTAATTAATGTTTCAAAAATAATGCTAGGCATGGACAACATGCAGGAGATGGGGCGTTGATGGAGAAATACAAGCAATTCTAGATTAATATAAAGTGCTTTCTGGGACATTGTGCTAAGGGTTCATTATTCTGGGAAGGCACACTGGAACAACCACGTTTTCAAGCTCCTCCTGAAGACTGCCAAAGATGGGGTCCAGACTCTGAGTTCCAGAGTCGAGGGGCCACCACCAAGAAGGCCCTCTCTCTCGTCCCCACCAATCGCGTTTGCGATGCAGGTGGGAGAGCGAGCAGGGCCTCTCCAGATGATCGAAGAGATCATGTGGGTTCATACACAGAAATGCGGTCACGCAGGTAGGCAGGTCCCAAACTGTTTAGGGCTTTGTAGGTAAGAACCTGCACCTTGAATTGGGTCCGGAAAATGAATGGCAGTCAGTGGAGCTCCTTAAAAAGAAGGATTGACCGCTTCCTGTAAGGAGCACCAGTTAACAACCTGGCTACCGCCCATTGGACCAAGTGAAATTTCCGAGCCGTTTTCAAGGGCAGCCCCACGTAGAACGCATTACAGGAGTCCAATCATCATCATCACTTTATTTCTTAATTAGTCGCTCTCCACCAAAGTGCTCTGAGTGATTTACAATTTAAAATAGCTTATACACAATATAAAACATTCAATATAAAAACATTCAACATAAAAACATTTGACAGTGACTATTTGGCAAATTAGATCTGATGACTTAAATGCACAACCAAACAGCCAAGTCTTGAGTGCCTTTACAAAAGGTCGCAACTCCGACATTGCTCTAATATATGGAGGCAATGAGTTCCACAGAATTGGAGCATAGGTCGAAAAAGCTCTACTATGCCTTGTAGTTTCCAACTGTGCCTCCCTAGGACCCGGTATGTATAGGAGATTTTCCTGAGTGGATCGAGGTGACCACGGATGGAAAACAGGAATGAGGCGGTCCCTAAGATATCAAGGTCCTTGGCCATTTTGAGCCCTAAATGTCAGGATCAGTATCTTGTAAGAGATCCGATGTTCTATTGGGAGCCAATGCAGTTGTTGCAGAATCAGTGTAATATGGGATCTTAGAGATGATCCCGCTAGCAGCCTGGCTGCCGCATTTTGGATCATCCGAATCTTCTGGGTCGTTGACTTCGGAAGGCCAGCATATAAGGCATTGCAATAGTCCAACCTAGTGGTGACTGTTGCGTGGATTACCATTGCCAATGCTTCTACCGAAAGGTAGGATGCCAATTTCCTTGCCTGGCGAAGATGAAAAAAGGCCTGCTTACTTAAGGCAGTGATGTGGGCCTCCGTCGTCAGCGATGAGTCCAACATAACCCCAAGGCTTTGAACAGTGGCAGATAGAACCAGAGCTTCCCCATCGAAATCAGGAAGAGACTGGGTTAATTGTGGCGGCTGGCCGGGCCAGAGTATCCCCGTTTTAGCAGGATTGACTTTTAGTCTGCTTGCTCTGGAGGTGACTAAGGCATGGACCACCCTGGCCAGATCCGCCTTCGCGAGGTATGGTCGCAGTTGGCGCACAAGTCTTAATTGTGCAAAGGCCCTCCCAGCCACCGCCGACGCCTGAGCTTCAAGCGTAAGTGATGAGTCCAGGAGGACTCCCAAACTGCGGACCGATGACTTCAGGGGGAGTGCAACCCCGTCCAACATAGGTTGCCACCCTATACCCGGGTCCAGTTTACGATCGACCAGGAGGACCTCTGTCTTGTCGGGATTAATTTTCAGCTTGTTTCTCCTCATCCAGATAGACACAGCAGCCAGACAGTCATCCAGCACCCAAGGGGCTTCCTTGGAATTCCGAACTGTACCAACAACAGAATTGAACCAAACTTGGCACATAGAACTCCCATGACCATTTTTCTGCTTTGAACCAAACCTAAGTAAGCCCATTGTCATCCAAGGCCTCTTGTAATTCAAGTCCCCAAGGCTAGGGCTGAAATGGCAAGGGCATTTGGTACACCATTTTGGCCACATAGTGTGACGCCTCCCCATAGAGATAAGCCCCCCATCCGCATGCTTCCTCCCTTTCCCGCTGCCAAGAAAGCTCTTAGGGGAGAAAAACACCCAAATTTTTTGTCCAGTCCATAATGTCAAAAGCAAAGGCTTCTAGGAAGCGCTTTAAATCATTGGGGGGGGGGGGTGCTAAATAAATGCAAAGCGATTCTTCCTTGGGGACCCCTTTGCTCCATAATGTAATCTCATTTCCAAACATACAATTACCAGGGATTGGGAGGGGGGGGGGATGAGGTGGGGGACAAAAAAGGAAGCAAGCAAAGAAAACGAGCCAAAGAAAAGAATAATTAATTTCTGCTTCCTCATGCAAATCCTTTGACCGATCATTTATGGATCAGGAGCGACTCAATCTCCTGGCGAAGGCCTTCTTGGAGAAGGAGAAGGAGAAGAAGAGAATGGCTTGGCTTTTCTAAGGAGCAGCATTCACAAAGCCCCCCTTTTCCACGGCCATGCCAGTGCCTGGCTAGACAGGCCTTACTGACAAGCTCCAAGGGGAGGGGGGGAAAACATGGGTCACCCCCTCCCCATTGAAAAGGGTCCCTCGCTCTTGACTGACAGGCAATCCAGCGGACAAATTGTTTCATTGTCCAGCCCTGTATAAGATAATTACGGCGAGGAGGGAAGCGAGGGGTCGGAGGTCAGAAGACACGTCTGACCCTGTTCTCTGAATGGCCTGAATGGAAACGGGGGTCCGTCCGTCCCCCACCTCCTCATTCCAATAATTATGGAGGACTAAAGAATAGAGAGAAAGAGAGGGACCCCCTTTTCTCCACTCCAGTTTTCCTGCCTGCCAGGTTGGGTGGAGTTTGGGTCTCATGGAAACCATGCATGGATTATCACAGAATCACAAAAGAGTTGGAAAAAACCCCAATGGCCATTCAGTCCGACCCTATTCTGCTACAAAGGAAAACACCATCCAAGCCTTCCCGACAGATGGCCATCTAGCCTCTGTTAAGCATGAAAATCCAATGGGTTCAGAGGGAGCTTTGGTGCATCTAGTTAGTAGCCAGCTGCATTGAATGACTACTGACCGAGAGGTCATGAATTCGAAGCCAGCCTGGGTCAGAGTGAGCTCCCGACCATTAATAGTCTAGCTTGCTGTTGACCTATAAGAATAATAATAATCATCATCATCATCATCATCTCTATCTATCTATCTATCTATCTATCTATCTATCTATCTATCTATCTATATGCTCTGTGCATAAATGAGTACCTTAAAAACAAAAGAACCAATGAACGAAATCACACCAAATTTGGCAACAAAACGTCTCACAACACAAGGAGTGACCATCACTCGAAAAATTATGACTTTGTCATTTGAGAGTTGCACTTGCTGGGATTTATAGTTCAACTACAATCAAAGAGCATTCTGAACTCCATCCACAATGGAATTGAACCAAACTTGGTTTGTTGGAACCCAGACACCTTAAAGAGCCCGACTCAGGGGTATGTCCAAAAGAATAGTTTAATACAAAGCAAAAGAAATGTAGAGACTCTTGCTTCAGCGTCTCTGGTCCAAAACTCAAAAGTAGCAGGACTGTATTATAGGTTGACTATTATTATCATTATTATTATTATTATTATTATTATTATTATTGGTTGACAGCAAGCTAGACTATTAATGGTCGGGAGCTCACTCTGACCCAAGCTTGAAAAGTAAACTAAAGCAATAATCCGGATTATCCTGGAAAAAGATCCGGATTAAACTCAAGTACTTGCAAACTCCCGCAAAATCACACAGCAAGCGAAGGATGATCAAACAAAGGGTTTGGGTCTCATGGAAACCATGCATGGATTATCACAGAATCACAAAAGAGTTGGAAAAAACCCCAATGGCCATCCAGTCCGACCCTATTCTGCTAGGCAGGAAAACACCATCCCAGCCTTCCCGACAGATGGCCATCTAGCCTCTGGGTTGTTGTTCTGTTCAGCGCCTTCCAAGTTGCCCAGTCTTCTGTGTGCCCAGGGGGGAGGCTCTCATTGGGTAAATCAGTCATTGATTGAGGTTCTGGGTTTGAGCCTGCCACTTTTGGACTCTCGCTTGCTGGGGTGTTCCAGCGAGTGTCTCTGTAGATCTTAGAAAACTATTTCTTGATTTAAGTCATTGACGTGCTGGCTGATACCCAAACAAGGGATGAGCTGGAGATGTCACTGCCTTGGTCCTTTCACTATTGGCTGCTACTTCCCTGCGGATGTCAGGTAGTGCAATTCTGGCTAAACCAGTGGTTCTCAACCTGGGGGTCGGGACCCCTAGGGGGGTTGCGAGGGGGTGTCAGAGGGGTCGCCAAAGACCATCAGAAAACACAGTATTTTCTGTTGGTCATGGGGATTCTGCATGGGAAGTTTGGGCCAATTCTATCGTTGGTGGGTTTCGGAATGCTCTTTGATTGTAGGTGAACTATAAATCACAGCAACTACAACTCCTAACTGTCATTGAATACTGTCAGTGAACTACAACTCCAAAACTCAAGTTCAGTGCCCATCAAACCCTTCCAGTATTTTCTGTTGATCATGGGAGATCTGTGTGTGCCCTTTTTGGTTGAATTCCATCATTGGTGGAGTTCAGAATGTTCTTTGATTGACGGTGAACTATAAATCCCAGCAACTACAACTCCCAAATGTCAAAGTCTATTTTCCCCAAACTCCACCAGTGTTCACATTTCAGCATATTGAGTATTCTTGCCAAGTTTGGTCCAGTTCCATCATGATTTGAGTCCCCAGTGCTCTCTGGATGTAGGTGAACTACAACTCCAAAACTCAAGGTCAATGCCCATCAAACCCTTCCAGTATTTTCTGTTGCTCAAGGGAGTTCTGTGTGCCAAGTTTGGTTCAGTTGTGTCATTGGTGAAGTTCAGAATACTCTTTGATTGTAGGTGAACTATAAATGAAAGCAACTACAACTCCCAAATGACATAATCAATCCCTCGCCCAATCCCAGTAGTATTCAAATTTGGGTGTTTTGGGTATTTGTGCCAAATTTGGTCCAGTGAATCTTGCATATTGGATCTTTACATTACAGTTCATAACAGGAGCAAAATTACAGTTATGACGCAGCAACAAAAATAATGTTACGGTTGGGGGTCACCACAACATGAGAAAGTGTGTTAAGGGGTCATGGCATTAGGAAGGTTGAGAAGCACTGGGCTAAACAGTGTAATTTCTCCAGTGGTGTAGGGCGCAGACACCCTGAGATAATGCGGCATGTCTCATTCAGAGCCACATCCACTGTTTTAGCGTGGTGAGATGTGTTCCACACTTGGCAAGTGACTGGAGCGAATAAGATGGGAAAGACTTGGGAAGATATTCTATTATAGCAATGATTTACTAGAAACGTGCAGACAACTGAAGCTTTGTAAACAAGTTGTAATGGCCGGTTGTAAATCTGAAGCAGGACCCCACGGCAACGCTGGCACAACACTGTCTTCCAAGAGCATAAATCACAGCACAAATATGTACATCGCAAAGGACTGTTTTGCAAAAAGTGGGGTTTGGAGTTGGTTGTGCTGCCCCTTTCTTGGTCCTGCCGCCCCCCACATTCCCTGCTGCTCCTTATCTTTGCGCAAGTTTGTCTCCAGGCAAACTTGTGGGTTTCCATGTGAGTGCCCCTGACTGAAGTGGATGGCTGTGTTTTCACTGGGGGGCAACTGGAAGCGCCTTTTGTCAAGCACTGAAGCAGGGCATCATTAGCGAGAAGTCACACAAAGAAGAACTTGCCAAATTACTAATCAGCAAAAACCCTCATCCATCTTAATGAGACGGGGTTAAGAAAATAGCAACCTAAGCCGCACACAAAGGGGGCCTCGCCAGGCTGTTTATTTATTGTGTTGGAAAGTAGTTCAGAGCTCCCAAGGACGATGGGTCCCCAGTCAGGAGGAGCCTCCGGTGGGGGTCTCCCCATAAGCGACGTTTATGCTCTTGCAAGCAACAAGAATGGCCTGCCCGCACAATGCCTACGCCAGAGAGGCCAAAATCTGGGATTCGGAGGTGTCCGGCAGATTTGGCTTTGGGTAGGTTTAGGGAAAGGCTGCAAAACTGGGCATATCTCCGCCACCAGATGCATAATTATATATACTGTCATCCCATTTGCCTGCTTTTAAGGTGTCTCCGTTTCCCTCTACTTTTTCCTCATTCCTCCTTTGTCCTCAGCTTATTTCAATTGCTGCAAACAGAGTTCAAGGTTCAAAAGTAGTTTTCCCTCAATCAGCAGACAGAAGAGTAGAAGAAGAAAGGCAAAATGTGGCCCTTCCCGTTTGGTGAAAGCAAATTGCTACAGTCGCTCCAAGATGATATGTCCTCGAACATTAATATTTGCATCATTTTAATCCCATTCTACATCAGGTATGGGCAAACCCAGGCTCGGGGACAGGATGCGGCCCCTTGGGCTCTTTTCTTGGGCCCTCCTCTCTCATACCATCCTATCCTTCTTTCCTTCTCTCTTGCCTTCCTCCTTCTCTCCCTTTTTCCTCCCATTCCACCCTTCCTTCCTTCCTTCCTTCCTTCCTTCCTTCCTTCCTTCCTTCCTTCCTTCCTTCCTTCCTTCCTTCCCTTCTACTCTTTTGTCATTCCCTCCTTGCCCCCTTTGTCTTTCCTTTCTTCTTTCCCTCCCTCTTTCTCCTTCCATCCTTCCCTTCCGCCCTTTTATCTTTCCTCCCTCCCTCCCTCCCTCCCTCCCTCCCTTCCTTCCTTCCTTCCTTCCTTTCTACCCTTTAGTCATTCCCTCCTTGCCCCCCTTTGTCTTTCCTTTCTTCTTTCCCTCTCTTTCTCCTTCTATCCTTCCCTTCCACCCTTTTGTCCTTCCTTCCCTCTTTCTTCCCTCTCTCCCTCTTTTCCCTTCCTCCTTCCCTTCCACCCTTTCATCCCTCCTACCTTCTCTCTTTTCTTCCTCCTTACCACCTTCCATTCCTTCCCTCTTTCTCCTTCCATCCTTCCCTTCCACCCTTTTGTCCTTCCTTTCTTTCTTCCTTCCCTCTCTCCCTAACTTTCTCCTTCTTTCCTTCTTTCCTTCCCTCCCTCTTTCTCATTCCTTCCTTCCTTCCTTCTTTCCTTTCTTTCTTCCTTCCCTCCCTCCCTCTCTCTTTCACCCACCTTCCTTCCTTCCTTCCCTCCCTCCTTCCCTTTTGTCCTTTTCTTTCTTCCCTCTCTCCCTCTCTCTTTCTCCTTCCTTCCTCCCTTTCTTCTTTCCCTCCCCTCACTCTTTCTCCTTCCTTCCTTCCTTCCTTCCTTCCTTCCTTCCTTCCTTCCTTCCTTCCTTCTTTCCTTCACTTTTGTCCTTCCTTCCTTCCCTCCCTCTCTCTCTTTCTCCTTCCTTCCTTCCTTCCTTCCTTCTTTCCTTCCCTTTTGTCCTTCCTTTCTTCCTTCCCTCCCCCTCTTACTTTCTCTTTCCTTCCATCCTTCCTTCTTTCCTTTTTTCCTTCCTTCCCTCCCCCTCTCCTTCTCCTTCCTTCCATGCATCCATCCATCACCAGGCAGGCAGTCCTCCTAGCAGGAAGTGCTGCATGTGGCCCCCAAGTTGGAATGTTTGCCCAAGCCTGATCTAGTCTATTAACACTGATTGCTTAACATGGGGCGAAAGCATCCCAAAATTATGGTGTTTTGATGACCGCCAATTTGTGCCTTGGGAGACAATTTGGGAGATTATGGGCTTGTGCCCAGGTACTTCCCAAGCTTTTGAGACCCTTCAGAGAGACAAGGGCCTTCTTTGCTTCCCGGGTCTGGAAGGGGCCTTCGGTTCCCATGGGAGCGGACCCCCTGCTCTGCGATGGCCAGGAGCCCGGCTTTTTTTGCTGCCCTTGGGATGGGCCAAAGGCCAAAGGGGAAAGGGCAAAGCCTATGGACAAAAGAGGGAGAGGGAGAGAATCCTTCCCGTCAAGCTGTTTTCGGGGGCACTCCCATCAAGACAGAAGGACTTTGGAGGGAAGCAGCAGGGAGCAAGACCTTTGTGTTCCCTGCGAATTAGCATCCCTGTTTCTCTCTGAAAGCAGCCAAGGAAGGGCGCATTTACATTGCAAAACTGGTGTGGTTTGAGATCAATTGGAACTCATCTACACTACCATACAATGCAGTTTGAGTCTGCATTATATGGGTCAGTGTAGAGCAGGCATGGGCAAACTTGGGCCCTCCCTCCAGGTGTTTTGGACTCCAACTCCCACAATTCCTAACAGCCGGTAGGCTGTTAGGAATTGTGGGAGTTGGAATCCAAAACACCTGGAGGGAGGGTCCAAGTTTGCCTATTCTACTGTAGACTCATATGATGTAGTTTAACTGCATGACATGAGTGTACCCTGACCATATAATGCAGTTTCAAACCATTTCTACAGACGTCACATGCAACTCCTGGAACCCTATGAAACGTGGACTGTCTACAGACGTCACATGCAATTCCTGGAACCCTATGAAACATGGACTGTCTACAGACTTTACATGCAATTCCTGGAACCCTATGAAACGTGGACTGTCTACAGACGTCACATGCAATTCCTGGAACCCTATGAAGTGTGGACTGTCTACAGACGTCACATGCAACTCCTGGTACCCTATGAAATGTGGACAGTCTACAGACATTACATGCAACCCCTGGAACCCTATGAAACATGGACTGTCTACAGACATCACATGCAACTCCTGGAACCCTATGAAGTGTGGACTGTCTACAGACGTCACATGCAATTCCAGGAACCCTATGAAACGTGAAGTGTCTACAAACGTCACATGCAGCTCCTGGAAGCCTATGAAACGTGGACTGTCTACAGACGTCACATGCAATTCCAGGAACCCTATGAAACGTGGACTGTCTACAGACGTCACATGCAACTCCTGGTACCCTATGAAATGTGGACTGTCTACAGACGTCACATGCAACTCCTGGAACCCTATGAAACGTGGACTGTCTACAGACGTCACATGCAATTCCTGGAACCTTATGAAACGTGGACTGTCTACAGACGTCACATGCAATTCCTGGAACCCTATGAAACGTGGACTGTCTACAGACATCACATGCAATTCCTGGAACCCTGTGAAATGTGGACTGTCTACAGACGTCACATGCAATTCCTGAAACCCTATGAAACGTGGACTGTCTACAGATGTCACATGCAACTCCTGGAACCCTATGAAACATGGACTGTCTACAGATGTCACATGAAATTCCAGGAACCCTATGAAACGTGTACTGTCCACAGACGTCACATACAATTCCTGGAACCCTATGAAACGTGGACTGTCTACAGATGTCACATGCAACTCCTGGAACCCTATGAAATGTGGAAAGTCTACAGACGTCACATGCAACTCCTGAAGATCTAACCAGTCCATACTTCAGGAAAGAAAGTCTAACTTTATTTTTATGGAGGGAAGGATAGTAGAGGCCAAGGTGAAGTCCTTTCACCACATAATGAGAAGACAAGAAAGCTTAGAGAAGACAATGATGCTGGGGAAAATGGAAGGAAAAAGGAAGAGGGGCCGACCAAGGGCAAGGTGGATGGATGGCATCCTTGAAGTGACTGGCTGGACTCTGAAGGAGCTGGGGGTGGTGACGGCCAACAGGGAGCTCTGGCGTGGGATGGTCCATGAGGTCACGAAGAGTCGGAAATGACTGAATGAATGAGCAACAACAATGAATGGGGGTTCTGTGTGGGAAGTTTGGCCCAATTCTTGTTGAAGCTGTTTGCAATTTATAATGTAGATTTCAAAGAATGTATGTATGTATGTATGTTTAAAATGCAGTAGCTATGTGCCGAGTGTAATGTATTCCTGTGTGGAAAGAGTTAACTGAACCATGGAGGGAACAGCATTTCTAGAGAGGACATAAATCAAGTGTATAGAACAAAAGGACAGCTTAGTGCCTGTACGTCATACGTCACTCTGGAATTCAAGAGGTGTGGACTAGTACTGATAACGGTTAGTGAGTTCACAATGTTACAATCGATGGTAAAGAAACAAGTTTACGATGTGCTGAGCGTTAAGTAGCTTCTAATGTATATAGCTGTAAAATAAAGTAGTTTATAGCCTAAGGTGGCTGTGATTGATCCGTTCCTGCCTTGCTGTGCTGCCGATAACACTGACAATTCTATCGTTGGTGGGATTCAGAATGCTCTTTGATTATAGGTGAACTATAAATCCCAGCAACCAGAACTCCCAAATGCCAAGATCTGTTCCCCTCAAACTCCATCAGTGTTCACATTTGGGCATATTGAATATTCATGCCAAGTGTGGTCCAGATCCATCATTGTTTGAGTCCACAGTGCTCTCTGGGTGTAGGTGAACTACAACTCCCAAACTCAAGGTCAATGCCCACCAAAGCCTTCCAGTATTTTCTGTTGGCCATGGCAGTTCTGTGTGCCAAGATTGGTTCAATTCCAAAGTTGGTTGAGTTCAGAATGTTCTTTGATTATACGTGAACTATAACTCCCAACAACTACAACTTCCAAATGTCAAGGTCTGTTTCCCTCAAACTCTATCAGTGTTCACATTTGGGCATATTGAGTATTTGTGTAGAGTTTGGTCCTGATCCATCATTGTTTGAGTCCACAGTGCTCTCTGGGTGTAGGTGAACTACAACTCCCAAACTCAAGGTCAGTGCCCACCAAAGCCTTCCAGTATTTTCTGTTGCTCATGGGAGTTCTGTGTGCCAAGATAGGTTCAATTCCATCATTGGTAGAGTTCAGAATGTTCTTTGATTATAGGTGAACTATAAATCCCAACAACTACAACTCCCAAATGTCAAGGTCTGTTTCCCTCAAACTCTATCAGTGTTCACATTTGGGCATGTTGAGTATTTGTGTAGAGTTTGGTCCTGATCCATCATTGTTTGGGTCCACAGTGCTCTCTGGGTGTAGGTGAACTACAACTCCAAAACTCAAGGTCAGTGCCCACCAAAGTCTTCCAGTATTTTCTGTTGGCCATGGGAGTTCTGTGTGCCAAGATTGGTTCAATTCCATCATTGGTGGAGTTCAGAACGTTCTTTGATTATAGGTGAACTATAAATCCCAACAACTACAATTCCCAAATGTCAAGGTCTGTTTCCCTCAAACTCTATCAGTGTTCACATTTGGGCATATTGAGTATTTGTGTAGAGTTTGGTCCTGATCCATCATTGTTTGGGTCCACAGTGCTCTCTGGGTGTAGGTGAACTACAACTCCAAAACTCAAGGTCAGTGCCCACCAAAGCCTTCCAGTATTTTCTGTTGGCCATGGGAGTTCTGTGTGCCAAGATTGGTTCAATTCCATCATTGGTGGAGTTCAGAACGTTCTTTGATTATAGGAGAACTATAAATCCCAACAACTACAAATGTCAAGTTCTGTTTCCCTCAAACTCTATCAGTGTTCACATGTGTAGAGTTTGGTCCTGATCCATCATTGTTTGAGTCCACAGTGCTCTCTGGGTGTAGGTGAACTACAACTCCAAAACCCAAGGTCTACAACTACAACTCCAAAACTATGTGTGCCAAGATTGGTTCAATTCCATCATTGGTGGAGTTCAGCTCTTTGATTATAGGTGAACTATAAATCCCAGCAACTTCAACTCCCAAATAACCTCACCAGTATATTGTCGAAGGCTTTCATGGCCGGAATCACTGGGTTGTTTTAGGTTTTTTGGTCACTACCTCTGAAGATGCTTGCCATAGATGCAGGCGAAACGTCAGGAGAGAATGCCTCTAGACCATGGCCATATAGCCTGAAAAAACCTACAACAACCCTACCTCACCGGTATTCAAATTTGGGCGTATTGGGTAATTGTGCCAAATTTGGTTCAGTGAATGGAGATACATCCTGCATATCTGATATTTACATGGCGATCCATAGCAGTAGCAAAATTACAGTTATGGAAGTAGCAACGAAAATAATGTGATGGTTGGGGGTCACCACAACATGAGGAACTGCATTAAGGGGTCGGGGCATTAGGAAGATTGAGAAACCCTGGCCTAAATGGATTATGATTGTTTTCAAATGGGAGGTGTGGGATAAGGTCCTTGGTTAAGTATGTCCTGGATGTCATCTGTGAAATGCCGTTGCTCTTTCCATCCCCTGCTGACCAGTGCCCAAGGGTCCAGCTCCTCTCCTGCCAGGGGTCACTTCAGCAACCTTTTCACAGGGAATATTCCCTCCAACCAGACGCTCAGACTCCAGCCGGACGAAGCTCCAGGGAAGGCCAGGGAGCCGCTGCATCGGAGCGTTGTCTCATGTTACATCAGACAGTCTTTGGGAGGGAAAGATGGGGTGGATTTGCATTTCTTCCCAAAAGAACAGATACCCAAACACTACCAAGATCAGGCTTCTCTGCAAACTGGCACTATTTCGGGCGAGCTCTGGCCCAGGTTGGCTTTGCATAGTGTACTATGCATCCAATTTTGCAAGTTAAATCCAAATGTTTGCTTGGTATCTGCTGAGGTTTGTTTCCTCAATGGATATCGCAATCAATGAATGCTGCAGTCCCATTACACTATAGCAGCGTTTTTCAACGTGGGGGTCAGGACCCCTGGGGAGGTCACGAGGGGGTGTCAGAGGGTCGCCAAAGACCATCAGAAAACACAATATTTTCTGTTGGTCATGAGGGTTCTATGTGAGAAGTTTGGTTCAGTTCCATCATTGGTGTCGTTCATAATGGTCTTTGATTGCAGGTGAACTACAACTCCAAAACCCAAGGTCTACAACTACAACTCCAAAACTATGTGTGCCAAGATTGGTTCAATTCCATCATTGGTGGAGTTCAGAACGTTCTTTGATTATAGGTGAACTATGAATCCCAGCAACTACAACTCCCAAATGTCAAGGTCTACTTTCCCCAAACTCCACCAGTGTTCACATTTGGGCATATTTAGTATCTGTGCCAAGTTTGGTTCAGATCCCTCATTGTTTGAGTCCACAGTGCTCTCTGTATGTAGGTGAACTACAACTCCAAAACTCAACGTCAATTCCCACAAAAACCTTCCAGTATTTTCTATTGGTCATGGGAGTTCTGTGTGCCAAGTTTGGCTCAATTCTATCGTTGGTGAGGTTCAGGATGCTCTTTGATTGTAGGTGAACTATACATCCCAGCATTCAGAACTCCCAAATGTCAAGGTCTATTTTTTCCAACTCCACCAGTGTTTACATTTGGGCATATTGAGTATTTGTGCCAAGTTTGGTCCAAATCCATCATTGTTTGAGTCCACAGTGCTCTCTGTATGTAGGTGAACTACAATTCCAAAACTCAAGGTCAATTCCCACAAAAACCTTCCAGTATTTTCTATTGGTCATGGGAGTTCTGTGTGCCAAGTTTGGCTCAATTCTATCGTTGGTGAGTTCAGGATGCTCTTTGATTGTAGGTGAACTATACATCCCAGCAACCAGAACTCCCAAATATCAAGGTCTATTTTCCCTAAATTCCACCAGTGTACACATTTGGGCATATTGAGTATTCGTGCCAAGTTTGGTCCAGATCTGTCATTGTTTGAGTCCACAATACTCTCTGTATGTAGGTGAACTACAACTCCAAAACTCAAGGTCAATGCCCAACAAACCCTTCCTGTATTTGGTCATGGGAGTGCTCTCTATATGTTGGTGAACTACAACTCCAAAACTCAAGGTCAATGCCCAAAAAACCCTTCCTGTATTTGGTCATGGGAGTGCTCTCTATATGTTGGTGAACTACAACTCCAAAACTCAAGGTCAATACCCAAAAAACCCTTCCTGTATTTGGTCATGGGAGTGCTCTCTATATGTTGGTGAACTACAACTCCAAAACTCAAGGTCAATGCCCAAAAAACCCTTCCTGTATTTGGTCATGGGAGTGCTCTCTATATGTTGGTGAACTACAACTCCAAAACTCAAGGTCAATGCCCAAAAAACCCTTCCTGTATTTGGTCATGGGAGTGCTCTCTATATGTTGGTGAACTACAACTCCAAAACTCAAGGTCAATGCCCAAAAAACCCTTCCTGTATTTGGTCATGGGAGTGCTCTCTATATGTTGGTGAACTACAACTCCAAAACTCAAGGTCAATGCCCAAAAAACCCTTCCTGTATTTGGTCATGGGAGTGCTCTCTATATGTTGGTGAACTACAACTCCAAAACTCAAGGTCAATGCCCAACAAACCCTTCCTGTATTTGGTCATGGGAGTGCTCTCTATATGTTGGTGAACTACAACTCCAAAACTCAAGGTCAGTGCCCAAAAAACCCTTCCTGTATTTGGTCATGGGAGTGCTCTCTATATGTTGGTGAACTACAACTCCAAAACTCAAGGTCAATGCTCACCAAACCCTTCCACGATTTACTGTTGGTCGTGGGAGTTCTGTGTGCCACGTTTGGTTCAGTTCTATAATTGGTGGAGTTCAGAATGCTCTTTGACTGTAAGTGAACTATAAATCCCAGCAACTCCAACTCCCAAATGGTAAAAATCAATACCCCCAACCTCACTAGTATTCACATTTGGGCCTATTTGGTCCTTGTGCCAAATTGAGTCCAGTGAATGAAAATACATCCTGCATATCCAGTATTTACATGACGATTCATAACAGGAGCAAAATGACAGTGATGAAGTAGCAATGAAAATAATGTTATGTTTGGGGGTCACCACGACATGCGGAACTGTATTAAGGAGTCACGGCATTCGGAAGGTTGAGAAACATTGTGTTATTGCTTAATTTAACCCAACCCAACAGGAGAGAAGTGGAAGGCAGAGAGCCATAAACCATTCTGTTTCTGGGAACCTCATCTCCTAGTTATTTGCTGGGTTTCGTTATTTGCGGCGTGCAGAACATAATCCTGGAAGCGACGTGTTTCTTGCCAGACTCTCTTGCAGCACAGCATCCCTTTTTTTTCTTACTTGATGATGGCATAAAGTAGAGCAAGAGGCAATGCGGTTGGCTCAGGGCAAAGGATATGTGTGTGTGTGCGTGCCTCTAATCCTGTTAAAATGATATAGGACCCAACGTAAGAGACAGACAAGTACGGTACTTAACACAGCTCAAGACGAATAGCGCTGTGCCTTGCATCAGCAAACATCCAGCTGCCACAACCTGCATTGCAGCATAAATCGCCTTCCTTAATGCTCTGGTTGGGGTTGCACCTACAATGCAGAATTAAAGCACTAGAATAGCCCTTTCACTGCCATAGCTTACTGCTATGGGGTCCTAGGAGTTTGGTCCAGATCTATCATTGTTGCAGTCCACTGCGCTGTCTGGATGTAGGTGAACTACAACTCCCAAACTCAAGGTCAGCGCCCACCAAACCCTTCCAGTATTTTCTGTTGATCATGGGGGTTCTGTGTGCCAAGTGTGGTTCAATTCCGTCATTGGTGGAGTTCAGAATGCTCTTTGACTGTAGGTGAACTATAAATCCCAGCAACAACATCTCCCAAGTGTCAAGGTCTATTTCCCACAAACTCCACCAGTGTTCACATTTGGGCATATTGCGTATCCGTGCCAAGTTTGGTCAAGATCCATCATTGTTTGGGTCCACAGTGCTCTCTGGATGTAGGTGAACTACAACTCCCAACACTCAAGGTCAATACCCACCAAACTCTTCCACTATTTTCTGTTGGTCATGGGAGTTCTGTGTGCCAAGTATGGTTCCATTCTATTGCTGGAGGAGTTCAGAATGCTCTTTGATTGTAGGTGAACTATATATCCCAGCAACTACAACTCCCAAGTGTCAAGGTCTATTTCCCACAAACTCCACCAGTGTTCACATTTGGGCATATTGAGTATTCATGCCAAGTTTGTTCCACATCTATCATTGTTTGAGTCCATAGTGCTTCCTGGATGTAGGTGAACTACAACTCCAAAAGTCAAGTTCAGTTCCCACCAAACTCTTCCAGTATTTTCTGTTGATCATGGGAGTTCTGTGTGTGCCAAGTTTGGTTGAATTCCATCGTTGGTGGAGTTCAGAATGCTCTTTAATTGACGGTTAACTATAAATCCCAGGAACTACAACTCCCAAGTGTCAAGGTCTGTTTCCCACAAATGCCACCAGTGTCCACATTTGGGCACATTGAGTATTCATGCCAAGTGTGGTCCAGATCTATCCTTGGTTGAGTCCACATTGTTTTCTGGGTGTAAGTGAACTACAACTCCAAAACTCAAGTTCAGTGCCCACCAAACCCTTCCAGTATTTTCTGTTGATCATGGGAGTTCTGTGTGTGCCAAGTTTGGTTGAATTCCATCGTTGGTTGAGTTCAGAATGCTCTTTGATTGACGGTGAATTATAAATCCCAGCAACTACAACTCCCAAATGTCAAGGTCTATTTTCCCCAAACTCCACCAGAGTTCACATTTGGGCATATTGAGTGTGCACCAAGTTTGGTTGAATTCCATTGTTGGTGGAGTTCAGAATGCTCTTTGATTGACGGTGAACTATAAATCCCAGCAACTACAACTCCCAAATGTCAAGGTCTATTTTCCCCAAACTCCACCAGAGTTCACATTTGGGCATATTGAGTGTGTGCCAAGTTTGGTTGAATTCCATTGTTGGTGGAGTTCAGAATGCTCTTTGATTGACGGTGAACTATAAATCCCAGCAACTACAACTCCCAAATGTCAAGGTCTATTTTCCCCAAACTCCACCAGAGTTCACATTTGGGCATATTGAGTGTGCGCCAAGTTTGGTTGAATTCCATTGTTGGTGGAGTTCAGAATGCTCTTTGATTGACGGTGAACTATAAATCCCAGCAACTACAACCCCCAAATGTCAAGGTCTATTTTCCCCAAACTCCACCAGAGTTCACATTTGGGCATATTGAGTGTGTGCCAAGTTTGGTTGAATTCCATTGTTGGTGGAGTTCAGAATGCTCTTTGATTGACGGTGAACTATAAATCCCAGCAACTACAACTCCCAAATGTCAAGGTCTATTTTCCCCAAACTCCACCAGAGTTCACATTTGGGCATATTGAGTGTGCGCCAATTCCATTGTTGGTGGAGTTCAGAATGCTCTTTGATTGACGGTGAACTATAAATCCCAGCAACTACAACTCCCAAATGTCAAGGTTTATTTTCCCCAAACTCCACCAGAGTTCACATTTGGGCATATTGAGTGTGCACAAAGTTTGGTTGAATTCCATTGTTGGTGGAGTTCATGCTCTTTGACTGACGGTGAAGTATAAATCCCAGCAACTACAACTCCCAAATGTCAAGGTCTATTTTCCCCAAACTCCACCAGAGTTCACATTTGGGCATATTGAGTGTGCGCCAAGTTTGGTTGAATTCCATTGTTGGTGGAGTTCAGAATGCTCTTTAATTGTAGGTGAACTATACCCAACGACTACAAATCCCAAATAACAAAATCAATCCCCCCCTCAACCCCACCAGTATTCAAATTTGGGCGTATCGGGTATTTGTGCCAAACTTGGTCCAATGAATGAAACTACAGGGTTAGTCAAAATGAATAGGCCAATAAGAAAATTAATTGTATATCTTATTGGCCTATTCATTTTGACTAACCCTGTACATCCTGCATGTTAGATATTTACATTACGATTCATAACAGTAGCAAAATGACAGTTATGAAATAGCAACGGAAATAATGTTATGGTTGGGGGTCACCACAACATGAGGAACTGTATTAAGGAGTTGTGGCATTAGGAAGGTTGAGAAACACTGTTCTACAGCATTTATGCATTTGCACACAGTCCCTCGGAGGCACACATCAAAACACGTTTCGGATTTTGTTTTTCCAAAACAGATGTATCGCAGGCTCCACTTAAGCAACGCATTCCGCTTCCAGTGGAGAGATGTTCCTTCTTGTCGAGCGGTTAGAGATGACCCTCCTTAGAAATTGCTTGCAGCTGGATGAATTATCACACCCGATTGTTTTTTCCGGTGCTCATTAGAACATTTCCGAACTCGAACGATATTGGACTGAAATATCGGCCCATTTGCATCCGAACGTGACATATCCGTCTCCAAAGGGAATTTCGCCACCGGATTTTACTGCAGCGGCCCAAGGGATGCTTTAAAAAATATCCCCCCAACAGGCTCCTTGCCGTTGTTAGTGTGTGTTGGGTTTTAATGCTAGTAAAATCTTAATTGGACCAAATTTGGTATTCGAAAGCACATTTTTGCCGAATGTTTTATACGCTTGTAAAACTTCACAGGGAAAATGGTTCAGCTTATGGCCTTAACTGTTCGTGCTTTGGAACAAGTGAAAGGTTGGGGGGAAACTCCATGCAATTTCCTCAACACACACACACACAGAGTGATATTTATATATACACTAGTGTGCTGTCACACGCTGGGCCTGTAGCAATTGTCTATTAACAGGACATGGTCTCTATATGCCCAGTGGGAAGCCCAGGGTGCCTCGGCTGAGAGGCCCTATGGATTTCCCTATACAAAGTCTTTAGAAACTTAGAAAGTTTAACAAGGTTCTTTATTAATGCTTAAATCTTCAACAAATCAATCAAATACTGTATATAGAATCATAGAATCATAGAATCAAAGAGTTGGAAGAGACCTCATGGGCCATCCAGTTCAACCCCCTGCCAAGAAGCAGGAATGTTGCATTCAAATCACCCCTGACAAATGGCCATCCAGCCTCTGCTTAAAAGCTTCCAAAGAGGAGCCTCCACCACACTCCGGGGCAGAGAGTTCCACTGCTGAACGGCTCTCACAGTCAGGAAGTTCTTCCTAATGTTCAGATGGAATCTCCTCTCTTGTAGTTTGAAGCCATTGTTCCGCATCCTAGTCTCCAAGGAAGCAGAAAACAAGCTTGCTCCCTCCTCCCTGTGGGTTCCTCTCACATATTTATACATGGCTATCATATCTCCTCTCAGCCTTCTCTTCTTCAGGCTAAACATGCCCAGTTCCCTAAGCCGCTCCTCATAGGGCTTGTTCTCCAGACCCTTGATCATTTTAGTCGCCCTCTTCTGGACACATTCCAGCTTGTCAATATCTCTCTTGAATTGTGGTGCCCAGAATTGGACACAATATTCCAGATGTGGTCTAATATATACTCGAGTATAAGCCTAGTTTTTCCGTCCTTTTTTTAGGCTGAAAAAGTCTCCCCTGCTTATACTCAAGTCAAGGTTATTTATTATTTTGCTTTGTTGTTGTTGTTGTTGTTGTTGTTGTTACACTTATTATTTTATTTATTATTGTTATTGTTACATTTATTATTTTACTGTGTTGTTATTATTACATTTATTATTTTATTCTATTATTACTGTTATTATTACATTCCATTATTTTACTCTATTTAATATTATGGGAGGACATGTAAGCATATTTACATTGAAGAAGGTTAGAATAATGGTTGAATCGGAGTTGGAGAGTCTTATCTTGAATTACAGTTTTATGTAAATATTCAAAAACATTTAACCTACTGATGCCTAAATTAATATAATTTTATTGGTACCTATTTTTATTTTGAAATTTACCGGTAGCTGCTGCATTTCCCACCCTCGGCTTATATTCGAGTCAATTCATTTTCCCAGTTTTTTCTGGTAAAATTTGGTACCTCGGCTTATATTCGGGTTGGCTTATATTCGAGTATATACGGTACTTTAAAACTCTGGAAAACTGGTAGCTTTCTTAATCTGCCCACAAGGGACAGGCAACTTGCTTCAAGAACTGTTTCTTTCTTCTATAAAGGAAATCCTTGACTCTTCCTTGGGCAATCTGTTCTTAGGCTGGCGTGGGACCCTACTCCCGGTTCCAATTTGCTTTATGGGTAACCCAAGTAGACCTTACCAGCCAAGACTTTGTAGATTTTCCAGCTGGTGTCCTTTACCTTCCAGCAAAGCTGGCTGTATTTCTTAGTAAAGCTGTGCAACTGCTTTCCCCCAAAGTTTGTAAGAAACGAAGCTTTCTACAGGTGGGATACTCTCACACATCCTGTTGGAAAGGCATTCGTGGGGGCGCAGTAGTCTCAGGAAGTGAGGGCAGGTACTGCAAGTCCCATCACAGGTGGCAAGCTTGGTCCAGATTCATCATCATGTGGTCCATTCTCTCCCAAACCACACCAGGATGTATAGATCCATCATAGTTTGAGTCCACAGTGCTCTCTGGATGTAGGGAAACTACAACTCCAAAACTCAAGGTCAATGTCCACCAAACCCTTCCAAGTATTTTCTGTTGGTCGTGGGAGTTCTGCGTGACAAGTATGGTTCAATCCCATTGTTGGTGGAGTTCAGAATGCTATTAGATTGTAGGTGAACTATAAATCCCAGCAACCGCAACTCCCAAATGTCAAGGTCTATTTTCCTCAAACTCCACCAGTGTTCACATTTGGGCACATTGAGTAACCGTGGTCCATATTCATCACGGTTTGAGTCCACAGTGCTCTTTGGATGTAGGTGAACTACAATTCCAAAACTGGTCAATGCCCATTAAACCCTTTCAGTATTTTCTCTTGGTCATGTGAGTTCTGTGTGCCAAGTTTGGTTCAATTCCATTGTTGGTGGAGTTCAGAATGCTCTTTGATTGTAGGTGAACTATACATCCTAGCAACCGTAACTCCCAAACGTCAAGGTCTATTTTCCTCAAACTCCACCAGTGTTCACATTTGGGCACATTGAGTATCCGTGGTCCATATTCATCACGGTTTGAGTCCACAGTGCTCTTTGGATGTAGGTGAACTACAATTCCAAAACTGGTCAATGCCCATTAAACCCTTTCAGAATTTTCTCTTGGTCATGTGAGTTCTGTGTGCCAAGTTTGGTTCAATTCCATTGTTGGTGGAGTTCAGAATGCTCTTTTATTGTAGGTGAACTATACATCCTAGCAACCGTAACTCCCAAACGTCAAGGTCTATTTTCCTCAAGCTCCACCAGTGTTCACATTTGGGCACATTGAGTATCCGTGGTCCATATTCATCATGGTTTGAGTCCACAGTGCTCTTTGGATGTAGGTGAACTACCATTCCCAGCAACTACAACTCCCAAATGATAAAATCAACCCCCCCCCAACCCCTCCAGTATTGAAATTTGGGCGTATCAAGTATTTGTGCCAAATTGAGTCCAGTGAATGAAAATACATCCTGCATATTCAATATTTACAAGACGATTCATAACAGGAGCAAAATGACAGTGATGAAGTAGCAACGAAAATAATGTTATGTTTGGGGGTCACCACAACATGAGGAACTGTATTCAGGGGTCGCAGCATTAGGAAGGTTGAGAAACACTGATCTATATTATAGAATTAATGCCTTGTCGAAGGCTTTCATGGCTGGAATCACTAGGTTCTTGTGGGTTTTTTTCGGGCTTTGGAGCCATGTTCTAGAGGCATTTCTCCTGACGTTTCGCCTGCATCTATGGCAAGCTTCCTCAGAGGTAGTGAGGTCTGTTGGAATTAGGACAATGGGTTTATATATCTGTGGAATGGCTGGGGTGGGGCAAGGAGCTCTTCCCTGCTGCAGTTAGGTGTGAATGTTTCAGCTGATCACCTTCATTAGCATTTGAAGGCCTGCCTGAACCTGGGAAAATCTGTTGCTGGGAGGTGTTAATCTGTGCCTGGTTTTTTTCCTCTCTGTTGTTTAGCTGTTATAATTTTAGAGTTTTAGAGGACAAGAGTTTTAGAGTTTTAGAGGACAAGAGGGATCCTCTCACCTCTGCAGGAGTCTGCTGTATACCATGCAGCTGTGGACAAGTCTACATAGGGACCACCAAACGCAGCGCCCAGACACGCATCAAGGAACATGAAAGGCACTGCAGACTACTTCAACCAGAGAAGTCAGCCATAGCAGAGCACCTGATGAACCAGCCTGGACACAGCAGATTATTTGAGAACACAGAAATGCTGGACCACACCAACAACCACCATGTCAGACTACACAGAGAAGCCATTGAAATCCACAAGCATGTGGACAATTTCAACAGAAAGGAAGAGACCATGAAAATGAACAAAATCTGGCTACCAGTATTAAAAAACTCTAAAATTATAACAGCTAAAAAACAGAGAGGAAAAAAACCAGGCACAGATTAACACCTCCCAGCAACAGATTTTCCCAGGCTCAGCCAAGCCTTCAAATGCTAATGAAGGTGGTCAGCTGAAACATTCACACCTAACTGCAGCAGGGAAGAGCTCTTTGCCCCACCCCAGCCATTCCACAGATATATAAACCCATTTTTCCTACTTCCAACAGACCTCACTACCTCTGAGGATGCTTGCCATAGATGCAGGCGAAACGTCAGGAGAAATGCCTCTAGAACATGGCTCCAAAGCCCGAAAAAACCCACAAGAACCTAGAATTAATGCCGTTCAAATGCTTTATTCTGGTAACATAACTCTAAAAAAGAGGGGTTATTTAGGAAAGGAATAAAATGAATTCACCAGCTCCAGATCTCCGAAAACTTCTTGCAATGCCGCAGGGAGAGTGGACTGTGAAATAAGACTGTTGCATTCCCTATAAATATTGGATTTGAGAGGATTTGGGACTTCCAGCTCAGAGACCGATATCGACTGGCACATCAAATCGAAGCATTTGGTGGTGACAAAGTCAGTTTGGGAACCTCCGGCAACCCCTTCCAGCCTCTCCCCCAAGTGTCTGCAGGAACAGGTTGAACCAATTAGCCCTCTGGCATGTTGTAATGAAGGCTAATAAACACCTTGCTGGGCTTTATGAGCCAACAGGCCCCATACACTCCATGGGAAATCCTCAGAGAGTCCAGGGCAGCCCATGGGGAGGAAATAGTTGCATCTCAAGCTATTTCTTTTCAGTCTCTGGCTGTAGAACGAATGCAGTTTGGTGCCACTTGAACTGCCCAAGCTCTTTGCTATGGAGTCCCGGGAGTTCTAGTTTGGGGAGGCACCCATCTTCTATGTCTAAGAAGGGTAAAGACTGCACAGAGGAAAGTCATGACCAAACCATCTCTGAGGCCCCTTCTACACAGCTGTATAATCCAGATTATCAAAACAGATAATCCACATCTTCTGTTTTGAACTGGATTATATGCAGAGGTGGCCCTAGGTAATTTTCAACGGTAAGCAAACAGTATTTTGGCAACCCCCCCCCACCCCAACCAATCATTGATATATATTTTCTGTTCGTCGTGGGAGTTCTGTGTGCCATATTTGGTTCAATTTCATCATTGGTGGAGTTCAGAATGATCTTTGATTGTATTTATTTATTTATTTTATTTGATGCATTTATTAACCGCCATTCTCAGCCCTTTAGGGCGACTCATGGCGGTGTACAACACATATAAAAAGGCAATTTACAAAGAGGCAATTACAACAACATATTAACAATACAACAATTACAAAATTACACTAAAAATCCGCTTCGTCTCATAGTAGAATCATAACCAATCTCATATTCCTTGTTCCTTTCCAGTCGTCTTTACCACATTTTTATAGCACTTAATTAAATGCCTTCTCGAACAGCCATGTCTTAAGGCTTTTTCGGAAGGACATAAGGGAAGGCGCCTGTCTGATGTGTGCCGGGAGAGTGTTCCACAGCCGGGGGGCCACCACCGAGAAGGCCCTCTCCCTCGTCCCCGCCAGACGTGCCTGTGAGGCAGGCGGGATCGAGAGAAGGGCCTCCCCAGACGATCTCAAGGTCCTCGTGGGCTCGTAGGCCAAGATGCGGTCAGAAAGGTATTCTGGGCCGGAACCGTTTAGGGCTTTGTAGGCCAAAACCAGCACCTTAAATTGGGTCCGGTAGCAAATCGGCAGCCAGTGGAGCTGGGACAACAAGGGCGTTCTGTGCTCCCTGCCTCCCGCTCCAGTTAGTAACATGGCTGCCGCGCGCTGAACCAGCTGAAGCTTCCGGGCCGTCTTCAAGGGCAGCCCCACGTAGAGAGCGTTGCAGTAGTCAAGGCGGGATGTGACCAGAGCGTGTACCACCGTGGCCAAGTCAGACTTCCCGAGATACGGGCGCAGCTGGCGCACGAGCCTGAGCTGTGCAAATGCTCCCCTGGTCACCGCCTGAACTATACATCCCAGTAACTACACTTGCCGCACTTGCTCCCTTGCCTGGCCCGCTTTGGGTCCAGAGGCGTGCCTGAAGACCCCGGCGTGCGCACCAAAAGTCACCTCTTCTCCTGACTTTCTCCTCAGCCATTGGGACCAAGAGAGAGAGAGAGAGAGAGGTGGAGATGCCCACCTTTCCTGAAGGTAGGCGCAAAAACAAAGGAGGGAGCGGAGGTGGGAGATACCTCCAGCCAGAGGGGCTCTCTCTCTCTCTCTCTCTCTTTCTCTCTCTCTCTTGGTCCCAATGGCTGAAGAGAAAGTCAGGAGAAGAGGCGACTTTTGGTGTGCACGCTGGGGTCTTCAGACACGCCTCCGGACCCGAAGTGGGCCAGGCATGGCGGCTCCGCTCCTTGGCCCACCTGCGGATTGGGGAGAGGAGAGGAGGCGAGTGGAGTGCCGGGGGATCAGGAAAGGGAGCCGGTCATGGGGAAGGGATCGAACGCGGAGAACGATTGAGCGCCGGCTCTGCTCGCGCACTTGGTGGCCGGGTGGAGCAGGAACGAGAGGGGCTAGGCGAGGCTCAAGGGCCCGGTCCCTTTGGGAAGAGGATCGCCCGGCAGCGAGGCAAGAAAGCCGAGGCTCCCCCCGGACTGCTAGGGCTGTTGTGAGCTGAGGGGGCACTCCTCAAGTGGCGGTCGAAGGGCATTTACAGAGGCACCTCTGCACCCCTGGCAAAAAAAAGAGTGTTTTGCGACTGCTTACTTCGCATAATGGATGAGCCGCCCCTGATTATATGAGTCTACACTGCCATATAATCCGGTTTCTGAATGTAGATTAATTGTTCTGAACTGGATTATATGAGTATACAGTTCCATATAATCCAGTTTCTGAATACAGATGAATCGCTTTGAACGGGATGATATGAGTCTACACTGCCTTATAATCCAGTTTCTGAATGCAGATGAATTGTTTTGAATTGGATATGAGGTCCCTTCTACACTGCCATATAATCCAGTTCAAAGAAAATAATCTGGATTTTATTTGGCAGTGTAGAAGGGGTCTATGTCTACACTGCCATATAATCCAGTTTCTGAATGCAGATGAATTGCTTTGAACCAGATTATATGAGTCTACACTGCCATGTAATCTGGTTTCTGAATGCAGGTTAATTGCTTTGAACTGGATTATATGAATCTACACTGCCATATAATCCAGTTTCTGAGTGGAGATTAATTGCTTTGAACTGGATTATATGAATCTACACTGCCATATAATCCAGTTTCTGATTGGAGATTAATTGGTTTGAAATGGATTATATGAGTCTACAGCACCATATAATCCAGTTTCTGAATGCAGATGAATTTCTTTGAACTGGATTATATGAATCTACACTGCCATATAATCCAGTTTCTGATTGGAGATTAATTGCTTTGGATTATATGAGTCTACAGCACCATATAATCCGGTTTCTGAATGCAGATGAATTGCTTTGAACTGGATGATATGAATCTACACTGCCATATAATCCAGTTTCTGATTGGAGATTAATTGCTTTGAACTTGATTATATGTCTACACAGCCATAAAATCCGGTTTCTGAATGCAGATGAATTTCTTTGAAGTGGGTGATATGAGGCCCTTTCTACACTGCCATATTATCCAGTTGAAAGGAGATAATCTGGATTTTATTTGGCAGTGCAGAAGGTGCCTATGTCTACACTGCCATATAATCCAGTTTCTGAATGCAAATTAATTGCTTTGAACTGGATTATATGAGTCTACAGTGCCTTATAATCCAGTTTCTGAATGCATTTGAATTGCTTTGATCTGGATTATATGAGACCCCTTCTACACTGCCATATAATCCAGTTCAAAGGAGATAATCTGCATTTTATTTGGCAGTGTAGAAGGGGCCTATGTCTACACTGCCATATAATCCAGTTTCTGAATGCAGATGAATTGCTTTGAATTGGATTATACAAATTTACAGTGCCATTTAATACAGTTTCTGGGTGGAGATTAATTGCTTTAAACTGGATTATATGAGTCTACAGTGCCGTACAAACCGGTTTCTGAATGCAGATGAATTGCTTTGAACTGGATTATATGATCAACCCCATGAACTAGGTTTGGCCCTCAGACATACTGTCTTACTAAATAGTCTTCTTTGCCCCTTTCTTCCTCTTTTGCCTTTCCTTTTGTTGACTTTTTAGAAAGTTACTCCAAATAGAAGTGTCATTCAACCCGGATCCCACTGAACCGGAGCCATGTGCACTTTCTTACTTTTATAAACAGACTTCAGACTGGACGCTTTTCTGGAACAGATGCTCCGTTTCCTGTTCGCTCGCAATAACAACAGCATCACGGGGCTGATGCTGCAGCCAAGAAAATGCATCATCCCCATCATCCTTGGGTTTGAGTTCACTCATTCGGTGTCCGGGAAATGAGGATACATGTGCTGGTACGGCTGTACCAAGAGCTCCAACTTCATTTTCTTTCTATTAAATGTCTGCATGCATCCCTACAGATGTCCCGGTCCTCAAACACTCTCTGCTTCATTCGGGGGAAAAGCTGCACTCGCAGAGCTCAGACGGTGTTATATTTCAGTGTCAAATGTTGATGTCTGTAGACTGTCCACGTCTCGCAGGTGTATAGCAGGGTTGGGAGGACAATAGCTTTATCAACAAGCCCCTTGGTATCCCTACAGATGTCCCTGTCCTCAAACATTCTCTGTTTCATTCGGGAAAAAGCTGCACTCGCAGAGCTCAGACGGTGTTATATTTCAGTGTCAAATGTTGATGTCTGTAGACTGTCCACGTCTCGCAGGCGTATAGCAGGGTTGGGAGGACAATAGCTTTTTCAACAAGCCCCTTGCTATCCCTACAGATGTCCCGGTCCTCAAACTCAGCTTCATTCGGGGGGAAAGCTGCACTCGCAGAGCTCAGGCGGTGTTATATTTCAATGTCAAATGTTGATGTCTGTAGACTGTCCACGTCTCGCAGGCTTATAGCAGGGTTGGGAGGACAATAGCTTTATCAACAAGCCCCTTGGTATCCCTACAGATGTCCCGGTCCTCAAACACTCTCTGCTTCATTCGGGGAAAAAGCTGCACTCGCAGAGCTCAGGCGGTGCTATATTTCAGTGTCAAATGTTGATGTCTGTAGACTGTCCACGTCTCGCAGGCGTATAGCAGGGTTGGGAGGACAATAGCTTTATCAACAAGCCCCTTGGTATCCCTACAGATGTCTCGGTCCTCAAACTCAGCTTCATTCGGGGGAAAAGCTGCACTCGCAGAGCTCAGGCGGTGTTATATTTCAATGTCAAATGTTGATGTCTGTAGACTGTCCACGTCTCGCAGGCGTATAGCAGGGTTGGGAGGACAATAGCTTTATCAACAAGCCCCTTGGTATCCCTACAGATGTCCCGGTCCTCAAACACTCTCTGCTTCATTCGGGGGAAAAGCTGCACTCGCAGAGCTCAGGCGGTGTTATATTTCAGTGTCAAATGTTGATGTCTGTAGACTGTCCACGTCTCGCAGGCGTATAGCAGGGTTGGGAGGACAATAGCTTTATCAACAAGCCCCTTGGTATCCCTACAGATGTCTCGGTCCTCAAACTCAGCTTCATTCGGGGGAAAAGCTGCACTCGCAGAGCTCAGGCGGTGTTATATTTCAATGTCAAATGTTGATGTCTGTAGACTGTCCACGTCTCGCAGGCGTATAGCAGGGTTGGGAGGACAATAGCTTTATCAACAAGCCCCTTGGTATCCCTACAGATGTCCCGGTCCTCAAACACTCTCTGCTTCATTCGGGGGAAAAGCTGCACTCGCAGAGCTCAGGCGGTGTTATATTTCAGTGTCAAATGTTGATGTCTGTAGACTGTCCACGTCTCGCAGGCGTATAGCAGGGTTGGGAGGGCAATAGCTTTATCAACAAGCCCCTTGGTATCCCTACAGATGTCCCGGTCCTCAAACATTCTCTGCTTCATTCGGGGGAAAAGCTGCACTCGCAGAGCTCAGACGGTGTTATATTTCAGTGTCAAATGTTGATGTCTGTAGACTGTCCACGTCTCGCAGGCGTATAGCAGGGTTGGGAGGGCAATAGCTTTATCAACAAGCCCCTTGGTATCCCTACAGATGTCCCGGTCCTCAAACATTCTCTGCTTCATTCGGGGGAAAAGCTGCACTCGCAGAGCTCAGGCGGTGCTATATTTCAGTGTCAAATGTTGATGTCTGTAGACTGTCCACGTCTCGCAGGCGTATAGCAGGGTTGGGAGGACAATAGCTTTATCAACAAGCCCCTTGGTATCCCTACAGATGTCTCGGTCCTCAAACTCAGCTTCATTCGGGGGAAAAGCTGCACTCGCAGAGCTCAGGCGGTGTTATATTTCAATGTCAAATGTTGATGTCTGTAGACTGTCCACGTCTCGCAGGCGTATAGCAGGGTTGGGAGGACAATAGCTTTATCAACAAGCCCCTTGGTATCCCTACAGATGTCCCGGTCCTCAAACACTCTCTGCTTCATTCGGGGGAAAAGCTGCACTCGCAGAGCTCAGGCGGTGTTATATTTCAATGTCAAATGTTGATGTCTGTAGACTGTCCACGTCTCGCAGGCGTATAGCAGGGTTGGGAGGGCAATAGCTTTATCAACAAGCCCCTTGGTATCCCTACAGATGTCCCGGTCCTCAAACATTCTCTGCTTCATTCGGGGGAAAAGCTGCACTCGCAGAGCTCAGACGGTGTTATATTTCAGTGTCAAATGTTGATGTCTGTAGACTGTCCACGTCTCGCAGGCGTATAGCAGGGTTGGGAGGGCAATAGCTTTATCAACAAGCCCCTTGGTATCCCTACAGATGTCCCGGTCCTCAAACATTCTCTGCTTCATTCGGGGGAAAAGCTGCACTCGCAGAGCTCAGACGGTGTTATATTTCAGTGTCAAATGTTGATGTCTGTAGACTGTCCACGTCTCGCAGGCGTATAGCAGGGTTGGGAGGGCAATAGCTTTATCAACAAGCCCCTTGGTATCCCTACAGATGTCCCGGTCCTCAAACACTCTCTGCTTCATTCGGGGGAAAAGCTGCACTCGCAGAGCTCAGACGGTGTTATATTTCAGTGTCAAATGTTGATGTCTGTAGACTGTCCACGTCTCGCAGGCGTATAGCAGGGTTGGGAGGGCAATAGCTTTATCAACAAGCCCCTTGGTATCCCTACAGATGTCCCGGTCCTCAAACATTCTCTGCTTCATTCGGGGGGAAAGCTGCACTCGCAGAGCTCAGACGGTGTTATATTTCAGTGTCAAATGTTGATGTCTGTAGACTGTCCACGTCTCGCAGGCGTATAGCAGGGTTGGGAGGGCAATAGCTTTATCAACAAGCCCCTTGGTATCCCTACAGATGTCGTGGTCCTCAAACACTCTCTGCTTCGTTCGGGGGAAAAGCTGCACTCGCAGAGCTCAGGTGGTGTTGAATTTCAGAGTCAATATTGACTTTGGTTTCGAAACCACAGCTCCCAAGACTCCATAGCACTGAGCCCTGGTAGTTCAAGTGGAATCAAACCGCATTCATTCTACGGTGCGGACACATCCTACTCCACATTTCCGTCCCCTCCTAACATGAAATGGTGGCTGGAGAGTTAACTATGGCCCAAAACAACCGTTTTCAAAAGTTAACACGTTTATGACTTTTCTTTTACGAGGCCAACACATTTTTATACCGAAATCTGTAAAAGCCAGAACGAAAAGCCAACGGGAGAAAGGAAATTGCCTTCCGAGTGGGAGATTTGGGGGGGAATTACATAAACAAGGAAAGAATTTAAGGCCGGCTTTAAAAGCAGGGTTTTGAAAAGTGTGCAGATTGCAAGGAAGGAAGGTTTTCGGGATTCCTGCCAAGGGAAAACTCCTTTCCCTTTTGTAGGAGCGTTCCACCTCTCGCAGGGAAAGAGCACCACCTAGAGATGCTCGGGAGAGGGATCTGATGTGTGGTCCGTAAGAGTGCATCTACATCAGTGGTCCTCAACCTTCCTAATGCCGTGACCCCTTAGTACAGGTCCTCATGTTTATTTATTTATTTATTTATTATTTACTTTGCTTCTATACCGCTGTATCTCAAGCCCGAAGGCGACTCACGGCGGTTCACAAACAGTAAAAACAGTAGAAACAGCAGTGGTTCCATACAGCATATAACAATTGACTTAACACATTATCCATAAATTACCAATAAGCAATTACAATGCACAATTATTACAAAAAACAACCGTACCCAGTCTTCTCATCATCCAAGCGTAGTCCAGGTTCGTCGTCCATTGTTCCATTCCTATGTTCCATTACCAGATTGCACTAAATTACTCAAACGCCTGCACAAACATCCAGGTCTTCACCTTTTTGCGGAATATCATTAGAGATGGTGCTAGTCTAATGTCCGTAGGAAGGGCGTTCCACAGCCGAGGAGCCACCACCGAGAAGGCCCTATCTCTCGTCCCCGCCAGCCGAGCTTGAGAAGCAGGTGGGATCGAGAGCAGGGTCTCCCCGGAAGATCTCAAACTCCTCGTGGGTTCATAGGCAGAGATGGAGTCAGATAGGTAGCTAGGGCCGGAACCGTTTAGGGCTTTAAAGGCCAACGCCAGCACTTTGAATTCAGCCCGGTAACAGATTGGTAGCCAGTGGAGTTGGCGCAACAGGGGGGTGGTATGCTCCCTGCGCTCCGCTCCTGTTAAAATCATGGCTGCCGAGCGTTGGACTAGTTGGAGCTTCCGAGCTGTCTTCAAAGGCAACCCCATGTAGAGAGCGTTGCAGTAGTCTAAACGGGATGTAACCAGAGCGTGGACTACCGTGGCCAAGTCAGACTTCCCAAGGTACGGGCGCAGCTGGCGCACAAGCTTTAGCTGTGCAAATGCTCCCCTGGTTCACCGCTGAAACCTGGGGTTGTGGTGACCCCCAACCATAATGTTGTTTTCGTTGCTACTTCATCACTGTAATTTTGCTCCTGTTATGAATTGTAATGTAAATATCTGATATGCAGGAACAAATTCGGCACAAATACCCGATACACCCAAATTTGAATACTGGTGGGGTTGGGGGTGATTGATTTTGTCATTTGGTAATGCTGGAGTTGCTGGGATTTATAGTTCACTTTAAATCAAAGAGCCTTCTGAACTCCATCGATGATGGAATTGAATCAAACATGGCACACAAAATTCCCATGACCGAGATAAAATATTGGGAAGGTCTGGTGGACATTGACCTTGAGTTTTTGGAGTTGTAGTTCACCTATATCCAAACTGTGGACTCAAGCAATGATGGATCTGGATGAAACTTGGCACAAATATTCAATATGCCCAAATGTGAATACTGGTAGAGTTTGGAGAAAATAGACCTTGCCATGTGGGAGTTGTAGTTGTTGGGATTTATAGTTCACCCACAATGAAATAGCGTTCTGAACCCCACCAATGATAGAATTGGACCAAACTTTCCACACAGAATGCCCATGACCAACAGAAAATACTATGCTTTCTGATGGTCTTTGGTGACCCCTGTGACACCCCCTCACAACCCCCACAGGGGTCCCGACCCCCAGGTTGAGAAACACTGATCTACACTGTAGAATTAATGCAGTTTGATACCATTTGGACTGCGTAGGCTCAATGCTATAGAATCCTCCGAATTTGGTACACTTTGGCAGCGAAGGCAAGACCTTGCAAAACTACAACTCCCAGTGTCAAACTGAAATCGAGCAATTTTAAGTGAGATGCAGGCTGCAGATAGTGAAACCGTGGATACTGAGTTCCGATAAGCAGATATCGGCACTGGCAGCAGTCCGCCTGTGGATCTGTGCACCTGCCGGGAAGGAGAAGCTAACCCAATGTGTTGTCGAAGGCTTTCATGGCCGGAATCACTGGGTTGCTGTGAGTTTTCCGGGCTGTCTGGCAATGTTCCAGAAGCATTCTCTCCTGACGTTTCACCCACATCTATGGCAGGCATCTGCAGAGGTTGTGAGGTCTGTTGGAAACTAGGAAAGTGGGGTTGATATATGGAATTAAGTCCAGGGTGGGAGAAAGAATTCTTGTCTGTTTGTGGTGAATGTGGTAACTGCCCAATTTGATTAACATTGAATGGCATTGCAGCTTCAAAGCCTGGCTGCTTCCTGTCTGGGGGAATCCTTTGTTGGAAGGTGAAATCATTTTGTTAACCAAGGTCTGCTTGTATTGTGTCAACTGAATGGGGACCAAAGCTGTGAATTTTGCGGACTATCTGGCCATGTTCCGGTAGCATTCTCTCCTGACTTTTTGCCCTCATCTATGGCAGGCATCCTCAGAAGTTGTGACGTCTGTTGGAAACTAGGCAAGTGGGCTTTATATATCTGTGGAATGATGTCCAGGGTGTTGGAGGCAAGTGTGAATGTTGCAATCTACCACCTTGATTAGGATTGAATTGCCTTGCAGCTTCAAAGCCTGGCTTGCTGAATACTTGCTGAATTGAACACTATTTGTGTCTTAATATTTGCACTAAAATGTGCGATGCAAGGCCAGAAAGTTATTTTTGTTCTTTACAATATGTTCTGTCTACTTGATCTTTATGAAACAAATTGCATTTATTCCTGCCTGGGGGAATCCTTTGTTGGAAGGTGAAATCATTTTGTTAACCGATGTCTGCTTGTATTGTGTCAACTGAATGGGGATCAAAACTGGGTTGCTGTGAGTTTTGCGGACTATCTGGCCATGTTCCGGTAGCATTCTCTCCTGACTTTTTGCCCTCATCTATGGCAGGCATCCTCAGAGGTTGTGAGGCCTGTTGGAAACTAGGCAAGTGGGGTTTATATATCTGTGGAATGATGTCCAGGGTGTTGGAGACAAGTGTGAATGTTGCAATCTACCACCTTGATTAGGACTGAATTGCCTTGCAGCTTCAAAGCCTGGCTGCTTCCTGCTGGGGAGAATCCTTTGTTGGAAGGTGAAATCATTTTGTTAACCAAGGTCTGCTTGTATTCTGTCAAATGAATGGGGACCAAAACTGGGTTGCTGTGAATTTTGCGAACTATCTGGCCACGTTTCGGTAGCATTCTCTCCTGACTTTTTGCCCTCATCTATGGCAGGCATCCTAAGAGGTTGTGCGGTCTGTTGGAAACTAGGCAAGTGGGGTTTAGATATCTGTGGAATGATGTCCAGGGTGTTGGAGGCAAGTGTGAATGTTGCAATCTACCACTTTGATTAGGATTGAATTGCCTTGCAACTTCAAAGCCTGGCTGCTTCCTGTGTGGGGGAATCCTCTGTTGGGAGGTGTTGACTGATTGATTCTTGTCTGGAATTCCCTTGCTTTTTGTTCATGAGCCTGAACCACAGCCAGGCTTTTGTTGTGTACCTGTTATTGGCTCTCCCCAGCTAATGTCTGCCACTGAGAGCAATATCCATTCCCATTTCTGCATAGAAGTGGAACAGATGTTCTGGCATGACTCACTTGAGCTAGTGCCATGATTTCCGGGAGCACGGCTCTTTCATTTTTAATGACACACATGTGTTTATATGGGCTTTTGCACATGAGGCAGAGCAGGCAAGATGTGCAGAACATTGTTTTGCAAAAATCAAGGGAGCTCACAGTGACATCCAGAAAAGAAAAAGGAGACATCGCTCTGCAGCCATATAATATCCAGATGATCTGCTCTGAACTGGATTATATGGCAGTGTCGACTCATATAAAGTGTATTATGTGCTTTGAAAATCTGGATTATACGGTAGTGTAGATGGAGCCTTACAATGCTGAACATTTTCTTCCTATTGTCCTCTACATTGCTAGCCTTGCAGTGTTTGGCTATTTATTTATTTATCATGTCAGGAGCAAACCAAACAGTTGTATTGCATTTTTAACAAACAAACAAACAAACAAAGCACAAAGTTTGCAAGTTTGGTAGTTGATTAACTGTCCTTTGACCAGTATCTGGCCCCTTGGAGTGCCTCTGGTGTTGCCGCAAGAGGGTCCTCCATGGTGCATGTGGCAGGGCTCAGGTTGCATCGAAGCAGGTGGTCAGTGGTTTGATCTGCTCCACACTCACATGTTGTGCGTTCCACTTTGTGGCCCCATTTCTTAAGGTTGGCTCTGCATCTCGTGGTGCCAGAGCGCAGTCTG
>NC_090027.1:4040429-4160429 GCF_037176765.1 Anolis sagrei
AATAATAATAATAATAATAGATTCCTAGAGTTGGAAGAGACCTGGTAGGCCATAATAATAAAGAATCATAGAATCCTAGAGTTGGAAGAGACCTGGTGGGCCATAATAATAATAATAATAACATCAATAAATAGATACATAGAATCCTAGAGTTGGAAGAGACCTGGTAGGCCATAATAACAACAACAACAACAACAATAGATTCCTAGAGTTGGAAGAGATCTGGTAGGCCATAATAATAATAATAATAATAAATTAGAATAATACAGTCCTAGAGTTGGAAGAGACCTGGTAGGCCATAATAATAATAATAATAATAAATTAGAATAATACAGTCCTAGAGTTGGAAGAGACCTGGTAGGCCATAATAATAATAATAATAATAATAATAATAATAATAATTAGAATCATAGATTCCTAGAGTTGGGAGAGACCTGGTATACCATAATAATAATAAATAGGTTCCGAGAGTTGGAAGAGACCTAGTGGGCCATAATAATAGTAATAATTAGAATAATAATTAGAATAATAGATTCCTAGAGTTGGAAGATACCTGGTAGGCCATAATAATAATAATAATTAGAGTCATAGAATCCTAGAGTTGGAAGAGACCTGGGGGCCATAATAATAATAACATCAATAAATAGATACATAGAATCCTAGAGTTGGAAGAGACCTGGTAGGCCATAATAACAACAACAACAATAGATTCCTAGAGTTGGAAGAGATCTGGTAGGCCAAAATAATAATAATAATAATAGAATCATAGAATCCCAGAGTTGGAAGAGACCTGGTGGGCCATCCGGTCCAACCCCATTCTGCCAAGAAGCAGGAAAATAAATTCAAAGTACCTCCACAGATGGCCATCCAGTCTCTGCTTAAAAGTCTCCAAAGAAGGAGCCTCCACCACACTCAGGGGCAGAGAGTTCCACTGCTGAACAGCTCTCCCAGTCAGGAAGTTCTTCCTCATGTTCAGGTGGAATCTCCTTTCCTGTAGTTTGAAGTCATTGCTCCATTGTGTCCTAGTCTCCAGGGCAGCAGAAAACAAGCCTGCTCCCTTCTCCCAATGACATATTCCCCTCACATATTTATACATGGCCCTCATCATGTCTCCTCTCAGCCTTCTCTTCTGAAGGCTAAACGTGTGTATAGGAGCTATTCAGTTGTTTAAATGGTAACCATCCCATCTACCTGGAATTTGCTGCACCCTTTATGTACCACTGTTCAATTGACCTTTTAAACCATAAGGATAAAATGTGTTGACATTGTGTAAAAAGAATCACAGGAGCAATAAAACCCTGAAGTGTACAGAGCTCTGTCAACATATTTAAAATCCCAGGAGCAAAGGATCCTGTGGAAAAGGAAAAGAAATAACTTTGAGAATGACATCAAGTGGGCTGGAAGTTTAATCTTCCTGGTTAATACGAAAAAGAGCTGTAGAGTGTAACAGTACCATTTTACAGAAGGGGTGGTCCTTAACCAAAAGTTGGAAAAGTTCCTTTGGGAACTACAACTCCCACAATCCCCCAGCATGGCAGAGGGATTCTGTCAGGTGCAGACAGCAAAGCAAAGTAGTGATGGACAAGGCTCTAACACAGCAACTCCCAAAATCAGGTCCTCCAGGTGTTTTGGGCTTCAACTCCCAGAGGCCTTGGCCAGTTTGTCCAATGGCCAGAGATTTTTTTAAAAAATTTAAGAAGATAGAAAAGTAGGAAATAATAAAGTATAAAAAAAGAGAAAAAAAATTAAAAATTGACATCCATTCCATCTTCCTGATTTCTTCGGTTCTTGATATTATAGTTTTTAATCTAGATTTATTTCCAGAGTTATCTCTTATTTCTGCTGTTATTATCATAGTCATGAAAGAGATCCCAATTAGTTCTCTAATGACCAGATATTTTTGAAATGTACTGTATATACTCGCGTATAAGCCGACCCAAATATAAGCCGATGCACCTAATTTTACCACAAAAAACTGGGAAAACGTATTGACTCGAGTATAAGCCGAGGGTGGGAAATGCAGAAGCTATGAGTCAATTTCAAAATAAAAATAGATACCAATAAAATTACATTAACTGAGGCATTAGTAGGTTCAATGTTTTTGAATCTATATACATAAAAATATAATGTTTGTTTGTGGAATTAACATAACTCAAAAACCACTGGATGAATTGACACCAAATTTGGACACAAGACACCTATTAGGCCAACGAATGACCATCACTAATAAAAACACTGAAAAACACCGCAAAAGAGACTTAAAAAACAAAAAAAACCCAACAAAAATACATTACAACACATGCACAAAACCACATATGTACGCAAACACACACACACACAAAACACATATAGCAACGAGTGGCAGGGGACAGCTAGTGTTGTTTACATAAAACTGTAATTTAAGATAAGACAGTCCAATTCTGATTAAACCATTATTTTAACCTTCTTCAATGTCAATGTAATAATGCATCCTTTAATAATAAGTAATAGAGTAAAATAATAAATGTAATAATACCAGTAGAGTAAAACAATAAATGTAATAATAATAATAAATAGAGTAAAATAATAAATAACATTGACTCGAGTATAAGCCGAGGGGAACTTTTTCAGCCTAAAAAAAGCGCTGAAAAACTAGGCTTATACTTGAATATATACAGTAAGTCCAAAACACCCAGAAGACAATACTGCAATTACTACTCTAGAACTCTCTTTGGGTCCATTCAAGAAGTATTGATAATGAATGCTCCTTAGTTGCTGCCTGAGGGTCAGAAATGTTGTGGTAACGTTATGCTGCAAGTGCAATAGCCATCCCTTTTGAAGTGACGTGACTTCCACCTATGTTATGCACATAAATTAGGTTAGACATGTTTAATCGTTCATGAAATTAGTCACCAATGTGTAAGACTGGTGACCTGGTCAAAAACACATGATGCAAAGGAAGAAGTGCATCTGATAAAAAACACCGGCTATCATCCCTGTATGGTGCCTTGAGTGGCAGTTGGAGACAAGAGAGTAGGGGAAACTCAAGGTGATGAAGAAAGGTCAGCTCAGCTTGAAGAGTAGAAGAGGGTTCAGCATGCCTTGGTAGGAAAGCTTAGTCCAGGTTGTACCCTCTTCCATCTCCAGACTGGCCAACTTGGACAGCGAAATGAGGCCACCGCAGCCGCCTGTTGCCAGCAAGGTGTTTGTCCAGCGGGACTACAGCACTGGCACCAAATGCCAGTTTCAGACCAAGTTCCCTCCTGAGCTGGAGAATCGGGTAAGCACCAAATGATTTTCAGCTTTTGCAACTTTTTTAGAAACTATAGACCAGCGGTTCTCATCCTTCCTAATACTGCAACCCCTGAATACAGTTCCTTGTGTGATGGTGACCCCCAACCATAACATTATTTTCGTTCCTGCTTCATATTTTGCTATTGTTATGAATTGTAATGTAAATATCTGCTATGCAGGATGTATTTTCTGGGATGGCTGTGCACTGAAGTACCACGATGCCTTTGTGTGTGTGTGCCAATATGTGCCATGCAAATGGCTTGCGGTGACAAAACGTCGAGGGCTTTCAACTCCACATTTATCATCTTGGGACCCAGGGGTTGAATCCAGCATGAAAGAGACTGCAATCTTAAGGCGAGATGTCCTAGTAATCCGCCAACCTAATCAACAATTTGGACACACAGTTTACAGATAGATACCTACATTAAAAAAAAAATCCAACGTCACCCAAGTCAAAAAAGTACAATTAAGGACCTGTGAAGCTCACCTCCTCCAAAGTGAACGACACCTGAACTGGGCTCAACAGGCCAATGGAGACTCACCTCAGACATCAGAAGAGCTGCAAGACCGAGACCAAGACACGAGAGGCAAGACTAAGATCCACCCAGAGGGAAAGTGTTCTTGCCATACATTAAGGGAACCACTGACCGCAGAGGGAAGCTGATAAGGAAACACAACCTACAAACTATCTCCAGACCCACTAAGAAAAATCCAACCAATGCTCTGTTCAGCAAAGGACAAGAGGGATCCTCTCACCTCTGCAGGAGTCTACCGTATACCATGCAGCTGTGGACAAGTCTTCATAGGGACCACCCAACGCAGCACCCAAACATGTATCAAGGAACATGAAAGGCACTGCAGATTAATCCAGCCAGAGAAGTCAGCCATAGCAGAGCACCTGAGGAACCAACCTAGACTCAGAATATTATTTGAGAACACAGAAATTCTGGACCACACTCACAACCACCATATCAGACAACACAGAGAAGCCATTGAAATCCACAAGCATGGGAACAATTGTAACAGAAAGGATGAAACCATGAAAATAAACAAAATCTGGTTACCAGTATTAAAAAAAACTAATATTAGGACAGTAAACAAAGAGCAACACTCAAAAACTGGGGGATTCCAGACAGGAAATCATATATGTATACCGCTGTTCCCAATTTGGCTCGGAGCAGTTTACAGCAGTAGATTAAAACAATACAATTTACTTTCATAATACAATAAAAACAAGAACAGACTTAATCCCGAGTTGCTCATCCATATTATTATTTATTAACAGGGCCAGCATACACCTCCCAACAAAGGATTCCCCCAAGCAGGAAGCAGCCAGGCTTGAAGCTGCAAAGCCATTTAGTGCTAACCAAGATGGCCAATTGCAATATAAACACTTGCCTCAAACAGTCAAGAGTTCTTTCTCCCACCCTGGACATCGTTACATAGATATATAGACCCCACTTGCCTAATTTCCAACAGACCTCACAACCTCTGAGGACACCTGCCATAGATGTGGGTGAAACGTCAGGAAAGAATGCTTCTGGAACATGGCCAGACAGCCCGGAAAACTCACAGCAACCCAGTCTTAACTAACATTCCATCATCGCTGATAGTTGTCACTTCCTGTTTGCAGTTTGCTCAACCAGAAGATCCTGCCAAGCCTTCAACCTCAGGCAATTAGAAGCCGCTGCGTTCCGCTCTCATGTTTGTGTGGGAGTCTCGACATTACAAAGTGTGACTAAAACAACTTGTAGTGATGTCAACCTGGCAGAACTTGGTGTGTAGACATCAGGAAGGTTCTTGACTTCAGAGCATATTCTGGTTGCTTTCCAGGTGGTTGGGAGCTGGTTTAGATGCATCACGACAGTCTGTTCCTAACTAAGAGAGAATATTGGGAAGAGGTCTATAAGCCCACAAGGCTGAGTCCTATGAGTGATGATAAAAGTGCGGTATGTGGCAGCAACACCACTCCTCATGGCTTAGTTTTAGGAAAGACACAACTTTGGAGGTGTTTTATGTGTTTTCACACATTTGGGACACATTCTATGTAGATTGGGGCAAAATTGATGGAAAACTATTATTTAAAATGATAGAGATGATTGATGGGGGCTTCAAAGCCCTGAAAAGTTGGGTCCAGGGCCAGCATGAGGCCTGCAAACAGTGCCTTGCTTTGTCTTATTGGAATGGCGCTCGATAGATAGAAAAAGCCACTTCCCATCTCGCAGGCATCACTGGAGCGTAAATTAAGTCTGAGGTACCCAACGTGGTTTGAAGGGTCCCAGCAGATGGTCCAAGGGGGACTGCGGAGATTAATCACCAAGGCTTTAATCTGCAGTGGGAAGGGAAGCGGATGAGCCAGACACAAAGCAGGGAAAACAGCACAGGCCTTGGGTTTGTTTTTTGAAAGATACTGGCTAGTACATGTCAGGTGCATGAACAGGTACAGCCAGTGAGGTCTTTGAAAGATCCTGCCCGCCCTTACTTACATGCTAACCATATATACTTGAGTATAAACAGACTCGAATATAAGCCGATGCACCTAATTTTCCTACCCAAAACTGGGAAAACGTATTGACTCAAGTATAAGCCGATGGTGTGAAATGCAGACGCTACTAGTAAATTTCAAAATAAAAACAGCCATAAAATTACATTAATTGAGTCATCAATAGGTTAAATGTTTTTAAATATTTACATAAAACTAATTTAAGATAAGAGTCCATACTCTGATTAAACCATTTTTCTAACCTTTTTCAATGTAAATATGCTTGCGTATCCTTCCAATAATAATAAAGAGTAAAATAATAAATGTAATACTAATAATAGTAATAGAGTAAAATAATGGAAATGTAATAACAGTAATAGAATAAAATATAAACATTATAAAATTATATTATTTTTCTCTATTATTGTTATTACAATGTAATAATCATAGAGTAAAATAATAAAAGTAATAGTAATAATAGATTGGCACGAATACTCCATATGCCCAAATGTGAACACTGGTGGAGTTTGAGGAAAATAGACCTTGACATTTGGGAGTTGTAGTTGCTGGGATTTATAGTTCACCTACAATCAAAGAGCATTCTGAACCCCACCAATGATAGAATTGGGCCAAACTTCCCACACAGAACCCCCATGACCAACAGAAAATGCTGTGTTGTCTGATGGTCTGTGGCGACCCATCTGACACCCCTCGCGACCCTCCTGGGGAAAATATGAAGGTGCACAACAATGAAACATACATTATTATAAATGGCTGGATTTTTTAAAATACTACTTGACTTCCATCCTGCCATAGGCTGTGCTCGAAATGATTTCAGCTGTCCTGCTTCATATTGTTCTCTCTCACAAGGCCTAGCGGTCCACATCAATGTCAAGACTAAAGCATGTTTGTGTTTCCTGCTGGAGGATGAATCAAATTGCCTCCTTAAAACCTGTCCTGGAGCTCTGTCCCCTGTGTTTGCATTTGCTTATCATAGAAAGTGATGTCCTGGAGGTAAAGCCATTTCTGGTTGCTTCTAAATAGGGCATTCAAAAGCAGTGTTTAAAACTGTATATATTACTTCCGCTAATTTTAAAGGAATGCTGAGAACGTGACGGGTATGAATGTGAAGCTCAGATTGATTGCGCATGCTTATATTTATAATTGCAAATATACTTTGTCAGCTTTGTATTTCGGCACCAGTTTAGTAGCCTTTAGTGCAGCGTTTCTCAACCTGGGGGTCATAAAGGAGATGTCAGTGGGGTCACCAAAGACCATCAGAAAACAGTATTTCCTGTTGGTTAATGGGGGTTCTTTGTGGTCCCTATTCTATCATTGGTGGGGTTCAAGGGGCTCTTTGATTGTTGGTGAAATATAAATCCCAGCAACTCCAACTTCCAAATGTCAAGGTCCATTTTCTCCAAACTCCTAGAGTGTTCACATTTTGGCATATTGAGTATCTGTGCCAAGTTTGGTCCAGATCTATCATTGTTTGAGTCCACAGTGCTCTCTGGATATAGGTGAACTACAATTCCAAACTCATGGTCAATGCCCACCAAACCCTTCCAGTATTTTCTGTTGGTCGTGGGAGTTCTGTGTGCCAAGTTTGGTTGGATTCCATCACTGGTGGAGTTCAGAATGCTCTTTGATTGTAGGTGAACTATAAATCCCAGTAACTACAACTCCCAAAGTCAAGGTCCATTTTCTCCAAATTCTACTAGTGTTCACATTTGGGCATATTGAGTATTCGTGCCAAGCTTGGTCCAGATCCATCATTGTTTGAGTTCACAGTGCTCTCTGGGTGTAGGTGAACTACAACTCCAAAGGTTAAGGTCAGTGCCCACCAAACCCTTCCAGTATTTTCTGTTGGCCATGGGAGATCTGTGTGCCAAGTTTGGTTCAGTTTCATCACTGGTGGAGTTCAGAATGCTCTTTGATTGAACTATAAATCCCAACAACTACAACTCCCAAATGGTAATATCAAGTCTCCCCCAACCCCACCAGTATTCAAATTTGGGCCTATCGGGTATTTGTGCCAAATTTGGTCCAGTAACTGAAAATACATCTTGCATATCAGATATTTGCATTACGATTCCTAAATGCAAAATGACAGTGATGAAGTAGCAACTAAAATAATTTTATTTTTGGGGGTCACTACAACATGAGAAACTCTGTGAAGGGGTTGCAGAAAATAACTCTTCGCTTGAAAACTTGTGAATTGTGCTTCTTAGCTCATGTCTGAACCGGGAAACATTCAGGTCTGCAAAGGAGAGTTGAACTTGTTTGTCTTCCTAACGGAGAGCGAGGATCCAATCCTCTGCACATGTCCCTGGAAATACATCTCACTGAATGGGATAGAGTGCAATTCAAATAATAATAATGATAATGATAATGCCTGCCTCTCCTTGCATGGGATTTGGCACATGAGCCAGGCTGTGCGCATGTGCTTCAATGCGTGTCCCTTTTTCCAGCTCGACAGGCAGCAGTTTGAAGAAACAGTTCGGACACTAAATAATCTTTATGCGGAAGCAGAAAAGCTTGGGAGCCAGTCGTACCTTGAAGGTTGTTTGGCCTGCTTGACGGCCTACACTATATTCCTGTGCATGGAGACACACTATGAGAAGGTAAGTTGGTGTCTATGCTGTCGCACGCTGGGCCTGTGCATATGACTATGGACAGGACATAAGTTCTGTGTGCCCAACGGGACGCCAGGGCTGCCTCAGATTAAAGGCCCTTAGATTCCCCCAAACAGAGTCTTTAGATTGTGGGGGTTCAAGGGGCTCTTTGATTCTTTATTGATGAAAACAAACAGGTACTTTCAAGCTTTCTTAACAGTCTATTGGCTCTTGCAATCTTGTTCACTGGGAACAGGCACTATCTTCTTAACTGTATACTAACTAATGGGGAAATCCTTAATTTCTAATCTGGGCAGTCTGTACTTGCCTCTGTTGGCGTGGAGCCCCTGCACCCAGTACCAACTGCGTCTGGCTTCCGCGAGCGACCCTTACCAAGCAGAGATTTATGGACTTCCAGGGGAAAGGAGTTCAGGTTTCGTTGATGGCTGGCTCAGCAAAGGAGCTGTAAGGCTGTATGATCCTCGGCCAAGCTGTGGGCTGTATAACCCCAGCCAAGCTGTAGAGCCCTTTCTCCTCGGCCAAGCCGTAGAAGACGAAGCTTTCTACAGGAGCTCTTCGTTTTATGTCCTGTGCGAAAGGCTTCTCTGTGTGGACTGACTCAAAAAGACTCCTATTCCCCCCAAAACTCAAACCAGGGAACCTAACAATAATTGACAGTTGGCTTGCCCTATGATTGCAAACTATAACAGGAAGCCATCCTGCTGCAAAATCCCAAGCCTGGGATTGCAAACAGACATTTAATTCAAAGCAAATAAAATTGGAGCTCCTGGAACAGCTGTTCCAGAACAGTGTCCATTGTCACTTGAAGAAGGAGCAAAGCAGTGGTGATAAACTGGGATTCGCAGAGGAAGGAATTCCATTGAATACCCATGTTTTTATCTGGCCGCAAAGGGTGGTCTAGGAATCTCTGCTTTCTCCAGTGTAATTCTGTAGTCTGTTTTCAGTGCAGGCCATGTTAGAAGACCAAGAAATTTCTAGAATTGTGTTCTCTTACATTAAGAATAAGGTAATGTCTTTATCGATTACTCTTAGAATGCAGACGACACCAAATTGGGAGGGAGAGCCAATACTCCAGAGGACTGGAGCAGGATTCAAAACGATCTTGACAGATTAGAGAGATGAATGGCCAAAACTAACACAATGAAGTTCAACAGGGACAAATGCAAGAGACCACTTTGGCAGAAAAAACAAAATGCAAAGAGACAGAATGGGGGACAATGCCTGGCTCGAGAGCAGGACATGTGAAAAAGATCTTGGAGTCCTCGTGGACAACAAGTTAAACATGAGCCAGGAATGTGATGTGGCTGCAAAAAAAGCCAATGGGATTTTGGGCTGCATTAATAGGAGCATAGTGTCACCTAGGGAAGTCATGCTGACCACACTTGGCACAAAATGTCCTTAGACACACTTTATTTTATGGGTTGTGCAATGAAATCCTTCCTCATTCCCGGAGCCTCCTCCTTATAACTTACTCTGCCCTATCTCCCAGTGTTTTTCTTTTAAAATTTTAAATTTTATCTTTGCATCTGGCCCTACCTAGTGAAATTTCCTGTGTTTTGAATGCTTGATTTTACATTGTTGTGTCGTATATTATTTTGATTTTGCATTTTCTGTATTTCGCTTGGTTTTATTATGTTTTGCGTTATATTGCTTGTATTGTATTGATGGGCATGGCCTCATGTAAGTCGCACCGAATCCCCCTGGGGGAGATGGAGCGGGGTATAAATAAAGTTTTATTATTATTATTACTTCGTCACATGCAACTCCTGGAACGATTCCATCAGCGCTGCCTCCGGAAAATCCTGCAAATATCTTGGGAAGACAAGCGGACAAACGTCAGCATGCTGGAAGAAGCAAAGACCACCAGCATTGAAGCGATGGTCCTCTGCCATCAACTCCGCTGGGCCGGCCACGTTGTCCGGATGCCTGACCACCGTCTTCCAAAGCAGTTGCTCTACTCTGAACTCAAGAACGGAAAACGGAATGTTGGTGGACAGGAAAAGAGATTGAAAGATGGGCTCAAAGCCAACCTTAAAAACTCTGGCATAGACACTGAGAACTGGGAAGCCCTGGCCCTTGAGCGCTCCAGCTGGCGGTCAGCTGTGACCAGCAGTGCTGCAGAATTCGAGGAGGCATGAGTGGAGGGTGAAAGAGAGAAACGTCCCAAGAGGAAGGCGCGTCAAGCCAACCGGGACTGCCTTCCACCTGGAAACCAATGCCTTCACTGTGGGAGAAGATGCGGGTCAAGAATAGGGCTCCACAGCGACCTACAAACCCACAAAAATAGTCGTCAAGGAAGACCATCTTACTCGTCCAACAAGGGATCGCCTAAGAAAAGGGACCCCTCTATTCTGTCATGGTTAGACCACACCCGGAATATTATGTCCAACTCTGGGCACCACAATTGAAGGGAGATATTGAGAAGCTGGAATGTGTTCAGAGGAGGGTGACTAAAATGATCATGTTTCTGGAGAACAAGCCCTATGAGGAGCGGCTTAAGGAGCTGGCATGTTTAGCCTGAAGAAGAGAAGGCTGAGAGGAGACATGAGGGCCATGTATAAATATGTGAGAGGAAGTCACAGAAAGGAGGGAGCAAGCTTGTTTTCTGCTTCCCTGGAGACTAGGACATGGAACAATGGCTTCAAACTACAAGAGAGGAGATTCCATATGAACGTGAGGAAGAACTTCCTGACTGTGAGCCGTTCAGCAGTGGAACTCTCTGCCCCGGAGTGTGCTCCTTCTTTGGAAGCTTTTCAACAGAGGCTGGGTGGCCATCTGTGGGGGGTGCTTGGCAGAATGGGGTTGGACTGGATGGCCCAGGAGGTCTATTCCAACTCTTGGATTTGATGAATGCACAGGAACAATGAAATTTCGCACATACTGAAAAGTGGAAGTTCCTGGAAGGAGACGAGACTCAGCCCTTTCTCCCCAGTCTTTGCAGGCAGATTTATTAGGACAGATTGACGTCCTAATTGAACTGCCTGAAGTCTGCATTGGTAGAGTCTGGAGAGAAGCGAGCTCTCTCAGGGAGAGCAAGATCTTAGGAATCCACATAGTTTTCTCTTGCATAACATTTCGTGGGAGGTGTGGATTTGTTTTCGTTTGCTGCCTGGCTTGCAGAGGGTGGGGCATTCGCAAACAATGTGAAAGTGCCCAAGTGTTGAGGGTGTTTTGTGCGAGGGCGTATTTGCAGGAGGGAGAAGATCGTTAAAGGGAGCCAGATTATTTGTTTACTTGTGGGAGTGTTGCAGAGTATTTATTTATCATGTCAGAAGCAAATGGAGAATACAGTTATAATGCATTTAAAAAACACACACAAAGTTAAAAACTTGGCATTGTGCTAAATTTCCTTTGACCAGAAGCTTGCCACTTGGAGTGACTCTCGTGTGGTTGTGGGACGGACCTCCATTGTGCATGTGGCAGGGCTTCGGCTGAATTGTAGTCGGTGGTGTGTGGTTTGCTCTTCTCCACACTCACATGTTGTGGATTCCATGTTGTAGTCCCATTCCTTAAGGTTGGCTCTGTTGAAGCTGTTTGTAAGTTATAATGCAGATTTCAAAGTATGTATGTATGTATGTTTAAAATGCAGTAGCTATGTGCAGAGTGTATTCCTGTGTGGAAAGAGTTAACTGAACCATGGAGGGAACGGCATTCCTAGAGAGGTCATAAATCAAGTCTATGGAACATCACTCTGGAATGCAAGAGGTGTGGACTAGTACTGATAACAGCAGTTTGTATGTTCGCAATGTTACGATCGGACGGTGTAGAAGCAAGTTTACGATGTTCTGAGTGTTACTGTATATACTCGAGTATAAGCCAACCCGAATATAAGCCGAGGCACCTAATTTTACCACAAAAAATTGGGAAAATGTATTGACTTGAGTATAAGCCGAGGGTGGGAAATGCAGCAGCTACTGGTAAATTTCAAAATAAAAATAGATACCAATAAAATTATATTAATTTTGGCATTAGTAGGTTAAATGTTTTTGAATATTTACTTAAAACTGTAATTCAAGATAAGACTGTCGAACTCTGATTAAACCATTATTCTAACCTTCAATGTAAATGTGCTTACATGTCCTCCAAAAATAATATATAGAGTATAATAATAATAATAATAATAATAATAACAGAGTAAAATAATCAATGTAACAATAATAAATAGAGTAAAATAATCAATGTAATAATAAATAGAGGAAAATAATCAATGTAATAATAAAAATAATGAAATAATCAATGTAATAATAATAATAATAATAATAATAATAACAGCAACAAAGTAAAAAAAAGAAATAACACTGACTCGAGTATAAGCCAGGGTAAACTTTTTCAGCCTAAAAAAAAGACTGAAAAAATACTTGAGTATATACAGTAAGTAGCTTCTAATGTATATAGCTGTAAAATAAAGTAGTTTATAGCCTAAAGTGGCTGTGATTGATCGGGTTTCTGCGTTGCTATGCAGCCGATGACACTGACAGGCTCTGCATCTTGTAGTGCCAGAGCACAGCCTGTTCAGCGCCTTCCAAGTCGCCCAGTTTTCTGTGTGCCCAAGGGGGAGTCTCTCATTTGGTATCAGCCATTGATTGAGGTTCTGGGTTTGAGCCTGCCACGTTTGGACTCTTGCTTGCTGAGGTGTTCCGGCAATTGTCTCTGTAGATAGATCTTAGGAAAGTGCTTCTTGATTTAAGGTGTTGCCATGCCAGCTGATACCCAAACAGAGATGCCAATGGCTTGATTCTTTCTTCCTGGCTTGCCTCTATGTAAGCTGCCTTGAGGGGAAATGGTGGCCAAGTATGAGAATAAAGGAATTATTATTATTTTACATTTTCTTTTGCTACAAAAAATATTACAAGTAAAATAGGCTTTGGAATCAGGCTTTCAGAAAACAGTGCAGTGCAATAACCAAATTGGAATATACACAATGACTACGAAACGTCTTTGGCCTACGATTATGGATGGCATGATTTTATATTGAATGTAATGTTTTAATGTCTATTAATCTTAATTTTAATGTTGCTGGAATTGTTTTAAAGCATTGAATAACTGCCTTTTTGTAAGCCACCTTGAGGCCCCTTTTGGGGGATGGAAAGTCAGGGTATAAATAGGGGAAATAAATAAATCAAGGTCCAAAATGTTTACTTTGAAGCCACCAGTGGTGCAGCGGATTAAACCTCTGAGCTGCTGAACTTGCTGACCAAAAGGTTGGCGGTTTGAATCTGGGGAGCGGGACAAGCTCCAGCTGTTAGCCCCAGCTTCTACCAACTCAGCAGTTTGTAAACATGCAAATTGTGGGTAGATCAATAGGTACTGCTCCCGTAGGAAAGTAATGGCACTCCATGCAGTCATGCTGGCCACATGACCTTGGAGGTGTCTATAGACAACGCTGGCTTTTCAGCATAGAAATGAAGATGAGCACCAACCCCCAGAATCGGACGTGACTGGACTTAATCACAAAGGGAAACCTTTACTTTACTAAAATATTAAAAATCCTTAAACTATAAGGAACTTCTTTGCTTTTGTGAGTCTGAGATGCTGGGAATAAAAATAGAAGAGACCATCGCCATTAGTACAAAAAAAAATCTTTCCTCCATAATACCAAACAAACATCAACACTCCTTTTCAGTAAAATAATTTAGGAAAGGAATCCAATAATGAGAAATATTATACATAGACTTATATAAGAGCTTTTAGCACTAATATAGGAGAAATATATGACTGCCTTGACTTCAGTGGTTGGAAAATGTTTCTTTCCGTGTGGAAATTTCTTTTCATTTGCTTTTCCATTTCATAAAAGCATTGCTAGGACTCATTCCCACCTGCCAAGAGGTTGTCTCTGCTGATTATCTAGGATGGCATTCGTAAAATGATGGATGGGGTTTTTCCATCCGCTTGGCTCCTCCTGGGATTAGATCTGCCTGATTGTTTGGCCAAGCGGTTCATGTCAGGAATAAAAGATCTTTGCCACTTCCTCTTGAAAGCCAGGACAAAATACTTTTCTTCCACGTAGAGCCGTTTCCACTCCGCTCTATCGGGGCTTCGGATTTTTATACAATCTGGATCTGATGCCAGGTCCTTTGCTGCTTTGAGGACTCTCAATAAAGTGGTTTTGCAACAATCTCTTTTTTGGGAAGGGAGGCTGAAGGTATGTCAATCCAGCCAAAGTCCTGACTTGGAATGAAAACACAGTTTCCAGAGACCACACTTGCGTTTAATGCATTTTTCTAAAGTTTCACAAAAGAATAATAAATTTTATGGGCACTCAATTATTATCTGGATAATCCTGACCTAACATTCCCTCCTTTTTGCCATTTTCCACTGGAAAATCGAACCACAAAGTATACTGTGAAGCAGGTGATCCAAGGTGGATCATATTGTTGAACATAATGCTTTTTAAATTTTATTTATTATTTATTTACTGTGCTTATATACCGCTGTTCTCAGCCCGGGGGCGACTCACAGCGGTGTACAACGTAGAGAGGATAGGGTGCAAATTACAAGACACAATCTAAAATCAAACTAGCAGTATCAAAAAAAAAACCATCGTCATCAACAACATCAACAATATCAATATCAATAATACAAAAATACAAAAAGTCATTCGCATCGTCTCATCGTTAAGCCACAGTCCAATATCATTTTCCGTTGTTCCATTCCTGTCGTCATTACCAATTATTGCACTCCTTGTTCTAACGCCTTCTCGAACAGCCAAGTCTTTAGTTTCCTGCGGAATATCACCAGGGTAGGAGCCAGTCTGATATCCACAGGAAGGGTGTTCCACAGCTGAGGAGCCACTACCAAGAAGGCCCTGTCTCTCGTCCCCACCAGGCGTGCCTGTGAGGCAGGCGGGATCGAGAGCAGGGCCTCCCTGGACGATCTCAAAGTCCTCGTGGGCTCATAGGCCGAGATGTGGTCAGATAGGTATCTTGGGCCGGAACCGTTTAGGGCTTTATATGCCAATGCCAGCACCTTGAATTGAGCCCAGTAGCAAATCGGCAGCCAATGGAGCTGGTACAACAAGGGCGTTATATGCTCCCTGCGTCCCGCTCCTGTTAGTAACATGGCTGCCGCATGCTGGACCAGTTGAAGCTTCCGGGCCATCTTCAAGGGCAACCCCACGTAGAGAGCGTTGCAGTAGTCATCATGAGTTAAATGCCATCATGAATTAAATTCAAAGAAACAACCATCCTCTGCTAATCTATATAAATAAAAATGTAATGTTCGTTTGTGGGATTAACAAAACTCAAAAACCACTGGACGAATTGACACCAAAATTGGACACAAGACACCTAACAACCCAATGTATGTCCTTCACTCAACTCGTAATTTAAGATCTACTGGGGAGGCCCTGCTCTCGGTCCCACCAGCGTCTCAAATGCGTCTGGTGGGGACGAGGGACAGGGCCTTCTCGGTGGTGACCCCCCGCTTGTGGAATTTGCTCCCCAGCGAGATTAGATCGGCGTCCTCCCTCCTTACTTTTAGGAAAAAACTAAAGACATGGTTTTGGAGCCAGGCCTTTGGCTAGTGGGCTTAGTAGCACTTAAGGCACTGAACTCTGACAATAGGATTGTTATGAAAATTGGAAATGGTTATATGACTTGTGATTATGTGATTTGTTCTATGTGATTATGTAATTTTAATTAATATCACTGTTTAATTGTTATGTAATAGGATTTTATGTTGTTGGTTTATATTGTTATTGATACTGTTGGCATTGAATTGTTGCCCCTCGGGGGTGAGAAGGGCGGGGTAGAAATGGTGTAAATATGTATTGTCGAAGACTTTCATGGCTGGAATCACTAGGTTCTTGTAGGTTTTTTCGGGTTATAGGGCCATGTTCTAGAGGCATTTCTCCTGACGTTTCGCCTGCATCTATGGCAAGCATAGCCTCTGAGGATGCTTGCCATAGATGCAGGCGAAACGTCAGGAGAAATGCCTCTAGAACATGGCCCTATAGCCCGAAAAAACCTACAAGAACCATGGTATAAATAAATAAATAAAATAAAATAAATAAATAAATATCCCAACAGCAGGAAAACATGGCATCAGGCAAAATCTGTGTTTGCCTTAACATAGGCATTGGTCTGTTTTGTGTCCTCCGATCTTGGCAAGAAAGGCTGCCACAAACCAGGTCCAAACACATGCCTGTTGAAGTCTAAAGAGTGCCGCGATGCTGGAATTGATGCAAATGCTGTAGAACTGCCCTCTCTTATATTTTGTTTAGGTCCTGAAGAAAATTGCCAAGTATGTTCAGGAACAGAACGAAAAGATCTATGCCCCGCAGGGCCTTCTCCTGACCGACCCCATCGAAAGAGGGCTAAGAGTTGTATCCTTTTCAAGCAGACTTCCTCGCCTATTTTCTTCTGTCTTGAGATGCATGCAGATAGTCATAGCTTGGTGAGCAAAATGCTGGCAGTCATTGGAACAGAGAAGTTTACCTCGTCTACCTATACATATCTATCTTTACCTATACACATAGATAAAGCCCCCGGTGGCGCAGTGGGTTAAACCCCTGTGCTGGCAGGACTGAAGACCGACAGGTCGCAGGTTCGAATCAGGGGAGAGGTGGATGAGCTCCCTCTATCAGCTCCAGCTCTTCATGCGGGGACATGAGAGAAGCCTCCCACAAGGATGATAAAAACATCAAATCATCTGGGTGTCCCCTGGGCAATGTCCTTGCAGATGGCCTATTCTCTCAGACCAGAAGCAACTTGCTCCTGACACGACAAATATATATATATATTAGGCTTGGGCAATCCATGGTTCTAAATGGTTCTAAAGTACTTACAAAACTAAAGTTCTGGTGGTGAAAATTTCAGAACTCTAACAAAACTTTCAAAATTTAATTATTATTTCATTATTGGCAATTTTTATGACAGAACCAATTAGGAACTGCCATTTATAATGAAATTTTGAGAGTTTTGTTAGAGTTCTGAAAATTTCACCACCAGAACTTTAGTTTTGTAAGTACTTTAGAACCATTTAGAACCATGGATTGCCCAAGCCTGATAGATAGATAGATAGATAGATAGAGAGATATATATATATATACACACACACACACACACACACATACATATACACACACACACACACACACACACACACACATACATAATAAAGTGACAATATTTATGTGTGTGTGTAACTGGAGTGTCCACTTACACAAAACTATTCTGGGAAGAACAAGCTGACAAATAATCAGGGGTTTTCTATCCTTTCAAGGAGATTCACTCCTGAAGAAGGTATTTACTGTATTTATTTATCTATATAAATAAAAATGTAATGTTCGTTTGTGGGATTAACATAACTCAAAAACCACTGGACGAATAGATACCAAATTTAGACACAAGACATCTACTAACCCAAGGAGTGACCATCACTCAAAAATGGATTTTGTTATTTGGGAGTTGTAGTTACTGGGATTTATAGTTAACCTACAATCAAAGAGCATTCTGAACTCCACCAACGATGGAATTGAACCAAATGTGGCACACAGTTCTCCCATGACCAACAGAAAATACTGGAAGGGTTTGGTGGGCAGTGTCCTTTGGTTTTGGAGTTGTAGTTCACCTACATCCAGAGATCACCTACTAACCCAAGGAGTGACCATCACTCAAAAAATTGATATTGTCATTTGGGAGTTGTAGTTGCTGGGATTTATAGTTAACCTACAATCAAAGAGCATTCTGAACTCCATCAACAATGGAATTGAACCAAATGTGGCACACAGGACTCCCCATGACCAACAGAAAACACTAGAAGGGTTTGGTGGGCATTGACCTTGAGTTTGGGAGTTGTATTTCACCTACATCCAGAGAGCACTGTGGATTCAGTGATGGATCTGGACCAAACTTGGCATGAATATTTCATATGCCCAAATACGAACACAGATAGAGATTGGAGGAAATAGACCTTGATATTTGGGGGTTGTAGTTACTGGGATTTATAGTTCACTTACAATTAAAGAGCATTCTGAACCCCACGAATGACAGAATTGGTGCAGACTTCCCATACAGAACCCCCATGGCCAACAGAAAATACTGAAGGCCATCAAGTCCAACTCCCTTCGCCAGGACAAGAAAATGTAATCAAAGCCCTCCTGATGAAGAGCCATCCAGCCATAGAGATAGATAGATAGATAGATAGATAGATAGATAGATAGATAGATAGATAGGATTCACACACACATAGATATAGTATCATAGATTTGAAAGGGACCCCTAATGAAGGACAATAATATGTTGCATGTTCCAGAGTACACAAACCAGGCAATCTCCACATCAACACTGACAAAGAAATACTGTTTACCCACAAGCATAAAGAAATTACATATATTAGAAACTAATACTTTCTCATGACTTTATTTCCCAGATCACTAGACTGGGCCACAGCAACGCGTGGCAGGGGACGGCTAGTTTACTATATTTGTGTACCGCCCTTCTCAGGTGAGTGGTATGAAGATTCACCGTGGAAATAATAAAACAAGATGCTTTCTAATTATGTCTCTATCTAAGGAGGAGCAACTTGCTCCCAAATTCAGAATGTAAACCTGCTTCTGCTCACTTTTTCAAAGGGTAGCTTCTGCACCCACTCTTGGGAAACAGCAATTGCCTCTTCAAGTAGAAGCCTGTGCTGTATGATCTATTATTCTGCTATTTTTTATTATTCATGTTGCTATATTTCAGCATCGTTTCCTTAACAGTCTTCCTGTGCAGATTGAAATTACGATTTATGAAGACAGAAGTGTGAGCAGCGGGAGATAAATCCCCGCCGCTTGAGGTAAGTACTTGGCGGTGGATGGCTGTCATGAGAAACAGCCCCTCAATACCATTTTTCTCATCACCCAGTGATGCTGTTTATATAATCACTGCATCAAGCCTTGGGCTTGTCTCTGCAAAAGCATTGCACGGCAGATTTGGGAAATGCAGTCCGCTGTCCGGTTCAAATTGCTACCGTTTAGAAGGTGATTATTTTTGGCCCACAAAATGGGCTTTCGTCTGGAGTTAACCCTTAAAGCTGCATCCCATAAAATAATAGATCAAAACCATTCTATTTACACAAAACTAGGAAATCAGGGCATGCCACCCTCTCACCCTCCAGCCCTTCTTGCTGCTTGCTTGCTTCTCTCTGTCCGTCCTTTCTTCCTTGGCCCCATCCTCCCTCCCCTCCCTCCCTACTTCCTTTTTTTCTTCCTTTCTTGCTGCTTTCTTTCTTTCCTCCTTCCCTCTCTCTTTCCCTCCTTCCATCCCTTGGTACCATCCCTTCCTCCCTCTTCCTTCCTTGCTTCCACCTGCTTTTCTTTTTGCTTTCCTCATTTCCTTCCTTCTTTCTCTTTTCCTCGATCCCATTCCTTCCTTCCTTCTTCCCTCCCAATTCCTTCCCTCCCCTTTAATTTGTGCCTTTTTTGTTTTCTTCCTCTCTCTCCTTCCTTCCTTGCTCCTTTCTTTCCTTTCTCATTTCCTTCCTTCTTTCTCTTTTCCTCGATCCCATCCCTCCCTCCTTCCTTCCTTCTTCCCTCCCACTTCCTTCCCTCCCCTTTAATTTGTGCCTTTCTTGTTTTCTTCCTCTCCCTCCTTCCTTCCTTGCTCCTTTCCCTTCCTTCCTCCCTCGTTTCCTTCTTTCTCTTTTCCTCAATCCCATCCCTTCCTCCCTCCTTCCTTCTTCCCTCCCACTTCCATCCCTCCCCCTTAATTTGTGCCTTCTTTCTTTTCTTCCTCTCCCTCCTTCCTTCCTTGCTCCTTTCTTTCCTTATTTCCTTCCTTCCCCTCCTCTCTCTCTCCCTTATTCCCTCCCTCCCTCAGTCCCATCCCTTCCTCCCTTTTTCCTTGCCACCCTACTTGCTTCCCACCCTCCTTTTCTTCCTTCCTCCTCTTCCTCCCACTTCCTTCCCTCCCTCCTTGCTTCGCACCTTCCTTTTTCCTCCTCTCCCTCCTTTTCTTTCTTCTCTCCCTCCCACTTCCCTCCCTCCTTGCTTTGCGCCTTCCTTCTTCCTCCTCTCCCTCCTTCTTTCCTTGCTCCCATCCTTCTTTTCTTCCTCATTTCCTTCCTTCCCTTCCTTTCTCCCTCCCTCAGTCCCATCCCTTCCTCCCTTTTTTCCTTGCCTCCCTACTTGCTTCCCTCCTTCCTTCTTTTCTTCCTTCCTCCTCTCCCTCTCACTTTCTTCCCTCCCTCCTTTCTTTGCACCTCCCTTTTTCCTCCTCTCCCCCTTCCTTTTCTCTCCCTCCCACTTCCTTCCCTCCCTCCTTGCTTCATGCCTTCCTTTTTCCTCCTCTCTCTCCTTCCTTCCTTGCTCCCATCCTTCTTTTCTTCCTCATTTCCTTCCTTCCCTTCCTTTCTCCCTCCCTCAGTCCCATCCCTTCCTCCCTTTTTTTCTTGCCTCCCTACTTGCTTCCCTCCTTCCTTCTTTTCTTCCTTCCTCCTCTCCCTCCCACTTCCTTCCCTCCCTCCTTTCTTCGCACCTTCCTTTTTCTTCCTCTCCCCCTTCCTTTTCTTCCTTCTCTCCCTCCTTCCTTGCTCCCATCCTTCTTTTCTTCCTCATTTCCTTCCTTTCTCCCTCCCTCAGTCCCATCCCTTTCTTCCCTTTCTTCCTCCTTGCTTCCCTCCCTCCTTCCCTCCCTCCCTCCCTCTTTTCCTTCCTTCCTTCCTTCCCTCCCTCTCTCCCTCCAGCCCTCATCCCTTCTTGCTTCTCTCCCTCCTTCCTTGGTCCTTTCTTCCCTCCCTCTCCTTTCCTTTCTCCTTCCTTCCTTAGGAAATAAGATTAGCCCCAGGATTACCCAACTTGTAAAGAAGATGCAGGCTCCAAAATCACATTGATGCAAACCGAATTTAATTTTCTATTTAAATTGTTCTTTTTTATATCATAACAGTGCCCTTTAATTCGTGTTCCTATTAAATTTAACGAATATGTTAAAAGTGTTGATTAAAGTTTGGTTTTAGATTAACATATTCTTGAACCTTGTGGTCCCAGCTGACGACAACAAAAAATCAACATGGTCCCTGGTCAAAAAAGGTTGGGAGCTACTGTGTTGGACATTGCAAGGTAGCAAGTGTGGAGAAAGGTTGCAGGTTTCAGTCTTGCACGGTGTGGAGGTCTTCAGGACCCTCAACACACACCTAGGCAAGTAGTTATCTCCTTAGCTCATTAGAAAGTGCCAGTTAGTGCATTTACATTCTTGAAAATCTTGAAATCTTGGTCCAGTAGCTGTTAATTTTCTTTGGCTAATGCTGGATCCAGAACGTGTTCTGAGCAAATCGCCTACATTTAGATAAAGTTTTATTTGCATGAGTTGTCAGAATGTCCTGCTTTTGTTGTTTCCTTGCATGCAGTCATGTTTCTTGGCACAAAGGAGTAGATTTGGAGCCAGTAGAGGAGTGAGCAAGAGGAGAAATTATAATTAGTACTTTCTGGAGGAGGAATACTCAACGACAACACGAGTCTTGCCACCTGGTTGTGTAAGCCAACAGTTTTTCGAAGTAGCAAACAGAAAAAAGCCAAGCTGCTTGCTCTATCGAAATACTAATACATGCACATGTAGCGTGTTGTGCTCGTTTTGTCCTTGAAGAAGGAAGGGACACACGGCATCATTTTGAACTGGAAGAATTACAGAATTGAACCCAAGCAGATCTGTTTTTGAGACAAAAGCAGCTCGCCATCCCGCCTGTTCCCCAGTGGCACAACTTGCCCTTGGATAGCCTTTGGCGGATTTTTGGCACGCTGAAAACGCAGCGGCGAACCATTTCAACGGTTCAAATAATCCCTTCGTGCTCAAGAGGAAAGTAGCATATTCTGTCTCTCCTCTTCTGCGCCTGCCGTGCTATTTTCTCCTCTTGTGAGCCACATCTGTTGGCACACAGTCCATTAGCTATGAGTCATTTATCCGCTGCTAGTGCAAACTGGTGGGCTTTGTGGGGATTCTGAGCCATTATAAGAGCGCATACGCCATTGGTGTTCAAGCCCCTGTGAAATGAGCTGGAGGAAAGTGGAGGGCTACTAAATGTCTAGGAGGTTTCGTCAGCTCCAAATGCTTTGCTTTTATAATTTTCCAGCGTTGTAAATGTATAATAAGGTCATGCTTAGCAGAGAGAAGCATTGCCGATGGCATGACTTGCAAATCCCTCTCCCAATCCTGCTGCAATCACCTCAACTTTGCTTCCATCCAGGAAATTCAAGGGGCAAAGCTATGGAATAGATTCCAAGCTGAGAAGCCAAGAGTTGACCCAACAATGCAATGCAGGCCAAAATCCCATTGACATTTTTAGCTGTTGCATCAATAGGAGTTTAGTATCTAGATCAGGCCCAGGCAAACTTTCTAACCTGGGGGCTGCATGATAGCACTCCCTGCTAAGAGGACTGGCTGCCCAGTGATGGAAGAGAAGGAAGGAAGGATGAAAGGGAAGGAAGGCAGGAGAAAGAGGGAAGGTGGAAGGAAAGAAGGAAGGAGAAAGAGGGAAGAAGGGGAGGAAGGAAGGACAAGGGAAGGGGGAAGGGAGAAGGATGGAAGGGAGGAAGGAAAGAGAGAAGGAAGGACGAAACGGAAAGATGGAAGGCGAAAGGGAGAGAGGGAAGAAGAACGAAGGAGGGAGGAAGGAGAAAGAGGGAAGAAGGAAGGAAGGACAAAAGGGAAGGAGGAAGGAAAGAGAAGGAAGGACAAAGAAGAAGGATGGAAGGAGAGAGGGAAGGAGGAAGGAAAGAGAAGTTAGAGAGGAAGGAAAGAGAGAAGGAAGGATGGAAAGATGAAAAGGAAGGAGAGAGGGAAGAAGGAAGGAAGGAGAGAGGGAAGTGGGAAGGAAAAAGAAGGAAGGAAGGAAGGAGGGGAGGAAGGAAGGACAAAGGGGAAGGAGGAAGGAAAGAGAAGTAAAGGAGGAAGAAAAGAGAGACAGAAGGGTAGAAGGATGTAAAGGATGGAAGGAGAGAGGGAAGAAGGAAGGAAGGAAAGGAAAGGAGGAGAGGAAAGAAGGAGGGACAAAAGGGAAGGGAGGAAGGAAAGAGAGAAGGAAGGATGGAAGGAGAGGGAAGAAGGAAGGAAGGAGAAAGAGGGAAGGAGGGGAGGAAATAAGGGAGGGAGGGAAGAAAAAGAAGGAAGAGGAGGATGGAAGGGAGGAAGGAAAAAGAGAAGGAAGGAAGGGCGAACAGGTGGAAAGGAATTAAGGGAGGGAGGAAAGAGAAAAGGAAGAAAAGACAAAAGGGAAGGAAGGAGAAAGAAGGGAGAGAGGGAAGGAGGAAGGAAAGAGGAAGGGAGAGAAGGAAGGAAGGCAAGTATGTTGAGAGAGCAGAGGGCCTGCGAAAGGGGCTGCATTCAGGCCCTGGGCCTGGGTTTGCCCATACCTGGTCTAGATCCAGGGAAGTCATGTAACCTCTCTATTCTGCCTTGTTCAGACCACTTGACCTGGAATCACATTGTGTCCAGTGCTGGGCAGTACAACTGAAGGGAGATTTTGACTCTAAACTGGAATGTGTGCAGAAGAGGGCCACTAAAATGATCAAGGTTCTGGAGAACAAGCCCTATGAGGAGCGGCTTAAAGAGCTGGGCATGTTTAGCCTCCAGAAGAGAAGATTGGGAGGAGACATGATGAGGTCCATGTATAAATATGTGAGGGGAGGTCATAGGGAGGAGGGTGCAGGCTTCTTTTCCGCTGGCCTGGAGACTAGGACGCAATGAACTACAGGAAAGGAACATTAGGAAGTACTTCCTGACTATGAGAGCTGTTCAGCAGTGGAACTCTCTGCCCTGGAGTGTGGTGGAGGCTTTGAAACAGAGGCTGGATGGCCATCTGTCGGGGGTGCTTTGAATGCAATTTTCCTGCAGAACGGCCCAGGAGATCTCTTCCAACTCTAGGATTCTGTGACCCAGAATATCTGGAGTGTTCTTGCTTGGACTATAAGCAGAGTTTTGCTGTTCACTGAATTAACAGAATGGACCACTTGTGCAACCCACAGGGAAATGCTCGTTTCTGGGGAGCTAGTTATTGGCTTCTCTCCCTATCCAACCCCTTATTTCTCCACTGCATTTTGGCCGAAAGCAGGGGTGGTTGATCTCTTTCCTCCCAGAGACAAAAATTGCCCTATTTATCTATCCCAAGGATAAAAAATGAATCCCCAATGGCTATGTGCTCTAATCCCACTCAGCCAGGGCTTGGGAGAGCATGAGCTGGGCAGAACAAAAGGCAAGAGATGGGGAATGAGGGGGGAGGGAGATCTTAAAGGCTTACGGAGAGCGCTTGCTTGCCGGGGAATATTTACCACCCCATTTGTATAAGGGGATCTTGCCCTGGTTTGGCTCCAGGTGCAACACAGATGGCAATGGAAATGGAAAGAAGCTTCTCTCTTGTGGCATTCGTGCCCGTTCAGAAAATAGTCACTTTCTCAAGGTGAGCATCAGAACCAGGCTTTTCATTGCTTCCCTCAAATCTTTCTGCAAAAAGGGGGAAAACAGAGGGGTTGGCATGTATAGCGATGGTTTGTGGGAGGAAACTGCTGAGCTTGTTGACCAAAAGTTCGCAGGTTCAATTCCGGGGAACGGCGTGAGCTTCTGTTGTCAGCCCTAGCTTCTGCCAACCTAGCAGTTCGAAAACATGCAAATGTGAGTAGATCAATAGGTACCTCTCCGGCGGGAAGGTAAGGGCGCTCCATGCAGTCATGCCGGCCAAATGACCTTGGAGGTGTCTATGGACAACGCTGGCTCTTCGGCTTAGAAATGGAGATGAGCGCCACACCCCAGAGTCAGACATGACTGGACTTAATGTCAAGGGACAACCAACCAACCTGTGGGAGGAAAGTGCTTTCAACCTCTTGCAAGAGCCTGTCAACCATAACTGTCCTCTCCCCAAACCCTCCAACATCTCTCAAAGTGGAACAAATGTGATCTCAAAACATATCAGATTGTGTGATCCACTCATAGAGTCAGAAGAGACCCCAAGGACCATCCAGTCTAACCCAGTTCTGCCATACAGGAACACACAAAGCATTGGGTTGTTGTAGGTTTTTTCGGGCTATATGGCCATATTCTGGAGGCATTCTCTCCTGACGTTTCCCCTGCATCTATGGCAAGCATCCTCAGAGGTAGTGAGATCTGTTGGAACTAGGGAAAAGGGTTTATATATCTGTGGAATAATGACCAGGGTGGGACAAAGGACTCTTGTCTGTTGAAGCTAGCTGTGAATGTTTCAACTGACCACCTTGATTAGCATTTGATGGCCCGGCAGTTGTTTGGTGTGGCTTGTTAGTGCCTGGGGCAATCTTTTGTTGAGAGGTGATTAGCTGTCCCTGATGGTTTCCTCTCTGTTGTTTTGCTGTTGTAATTTTAGAGTTTTTTAATACTGGTAGCCAGATTTTGTTCATTTTCATGGTTTCCTCCTTTCTGTTGAAATTGTCCACATGCTTCTTGTGGATTTCAATGGCTTCTCTGTGTAGTCTAACATGGTGGTTGTGAGAGTGGTCCAGCATTTCTGTTTTCTCAAATAATATGCTGTGTCCAGGTTGGTTCATCAGGTGCTCTGCTATGGCTGATTTCTCTGGTTGAAGGAGTCTGCAATGCCTTTCATGGTGGTCCCTCTGTAGACTTGTCCACAGCTGTATGGGATACGGTAGACTGTAGCTGTGGACAAGTCTCCATAGGGACCACCAAACACAGCAGCATTGCCCAGACACGAATCCAGGAACATGAAAGGCACTGCAGACTCCTTCAACCAGAGAAGTCAGCCATAGCAAAGCACCTGAGGAACCAACCTGGACACAGCATTTTATCTGAGAACACAGAAATGCTGGACCACTCTCACAACCACCACGCCAGACTACACAGAGAAGCCATTGAAATCCACAAGCATGTAATTTCAACAGAAAGGATGAAACCATGAAAATGAACAAAATCTGGCTACCAGTATTAAAAAAAAACTCTAAAATTACAACAGCAAAACAACAGAGAGGAAACAGTCGGGTACATCTAATCACCTCTCAACAAAAGATTGCCCCAGGCACTGCCAGGCCATCAAATGCTAATCAAGGTGATCAGTTGAACCATTTACACCTAGCTCCAGCAGACAAGAGTTCTTTGTCCTACCCTGAGATCTAGACACCATGTTCCTATTAATGCAGCCTTAAGTCGCATTGGCTTTTCCAGCATTGCACTGCGGACTCTTGTTCGTCTTATGGCCTGCCGTAATTTCTTCACTCTTCTTTTCTCCGCAGGGTCCAGCTTCTTTGTTCCAGACACCCCCTCCTACTTCCTCCATTATTGCATCATTCCTTTCTGCCAACTCCACAGTGCCATCTGCCACAAGGACTAGCTTTTCAACACCCTTTTCTTTGGCTGGGGGAGCCCTGTGAGTTGGTCAGCATCCGTTTTGTGTCATTAGGACAGGCCGGTCGTCGTGCGTTGGGGTCGTCTAGGTGGCCGACTCCCATGACAGCGTTGGAAAGCCATGGACGTTGGGCACAAGAACAATCGGGAGTCTCCGAAAGTAGTGGCGCTCCCTCCCTGGGCAATGGGTGTCAATGTTTGTTCAGAGAGAAAGCAGCATTATAGTCTTGGTGGGTGAATTATTGAAGCAGAATGTCTGTTTTTTCCCCCTCTACCGATCAAGAGCAGCCTCAAAAGCTATGCCATCTTGCATCCGAATGCATCCTGCTGACAGATTCAGCAAAAGGCTTCTGTTTTGAGTGCATCACTTTTGAGAAATGGATCCTGTTGCTTTTGCTGCACCTTTAAAAATATGCTAAAAGTGGTCTCAGACTGAGGCTTTTCTCCCACTGAGGCCTCTCTCGGACTGAGGCTTTTCTCCCACTGAGGCCTCTCTCGGACTGAGGCCTTTCTCCCACTGAGGCCTCTCTCGGACTGAGGCCTTTCTCCCACTGAGGGCTCTCTCAGACTGAGGCCTATTCCACTCTGAGGCGAACTAACATTGAGGACATACAGCCCAAAAAACATATGTGAAAAGCTGCTCGTTCCGTTCCAGGCAAGGCAAAATGTCAGCTGTGTCACGACCACCCTTGCTCTACACCCGTTTAAGTGTTAGATATGTGAAGTAGGTAAGTGACAAGTGGTTTTCCCCTCCAGATGTTTAGTAGTAGAGCAGAGTAGACAACGGTGTGTCCGACGGTGCTTCGTCCCTGTCCCTCACCAAGTGCATCTCTTCCGCCTGTGCAACTTTCCACTTCTGTTCAGCATTCCTCTGGCAGCGCTTGCAAAAACATACACGGAGCATCTCTTCCTCTGAGTCGATACTTCCTGCCGAATCCAGGGCTTCCTTGTTGAACTCGCCCTCCTTGAATCAAAACGGGCCTTTTGTAGGAACTGAAGTAGAAGCTCGCAACGATCCCTACTGTCCGGGACTCCCCATTTCCTTCCGCGCCCAGGAATTTGCCAAACGAGGCCATTTACCAAATTGATCAAAGCCTGTGACTTTTTTAAAGACTAGAGCAATACAAGAGATGCCAATCGAGGATCAGGGCCTTCAGGTGGATTCTTCTCTTTCCTTCCTTCTCTCCGCCGATTTCTTTATCCTCTCCTCTCAAAAGTCCGGTTGATATTTTAAGTGTATGAATAAAATACCTGTGGGTTCCTTTTTTTTTCTAAACTTATAACAGTGTTTTTGCCTCTTGTACCTGTTGAAATCAGTTTCCAGAAATATGAATGGATTAGTAATGGTTTTTTTTTCTTAAAATAAATTGTCTCATTTGCTAGCACTGACCTGAAAGGCCGCTTTGTTGTTGTTCCACAAAAGGGAAATTGAGGAGTTTTAGAGAGGGTTGGGAATATCTTCTATGCTGTAAACTTTATTACTGTTGCAACTCAGGGTAGTTTTCACCTTGCTCCCAAACACCACCACACCAAAGCTGTAGATTTGGTGGGCATTGACCTTGAATTCATCTACATCCAGAGAGCACTGTGGACTCAAACATTGATGGATCTGGACCAAACTCTACATGAATACTCAATATGCCCAAATGTGAACACTGGTGGAGTTTGGGGGAAATAGAACCTTGACATTTGGGAATTGTAGTTGCTGGGATTTATAGTTCACCTACAATCAAAAGAACATTCTAAACCCCACCAACGATAGAATTGGGCCATTGTTTGATTCCATAGTGATCTCTGGATGTAGGGGAACTACAATTCCAAAAACAAAGAACACTGCCCACCAAACTCTTCCAGTATTTTCTGTTGGTCATGGGAGAACTGTGTGCCAAGTTTGGTTCAATTCCATCGTTGGTGGAGTTCAGAATGCTCTTTGATTGTAGGTGAAAAATCCCAGCAACTACAACTCCCAAATAACAAAATCAATTTTTTGAGTGAAGGACATACATTGGGTTGTTAGGTATCTTGTGTCCAAATTTGGTGTCAATCCGCCCAGTGCTTTTTGAGTTCTGTTAATCCCACAAACGAACATTACATATTTATTTATATAGATAGATAAGATATACACTAGGCCTGGGCGGTTTCGTTCATTAATTTTGTAATTCATTAAATATTCGTTATTTTTAGCAATTACAAAACGATTACAAAACATATTTTCAAACCCGGAAGTGTTTTTTAATATCGAAATGGCATCCTCCATCTTTTTTACGGGCTTCCGCCCATTTCAAAAATGACGTTTTTAGGGATGGAGGATGCTGGGTGTGCCGGGAGCCAATCCTGCGCTCCCAAGCACCGTGGCTGATTGTGATTGGGCGGGCTGCCCTTTAAAAGCGGCTCCGCGTGGCCGCATTGCTCATTGCTGGGGAAGGCGAGGAGACGGGAGGTTCGGGAGGGAGGCTTGGCTTGCATTCATTCATTGCTTGCATTCATTCATTCCCTGGGCTGGGAGCAGCGGGGAGGCTTTGCCGTTCGCTCCACAACAGGGCAAGCATTTTTAAATATTTCTGAAAAATATCTTTCTTTTATTCTTCAAAAAATTCAAAAAATATTCTAAAAAAAGAAAAGACCCTTGTGTGCCTGTGTGTGTGAGTTTGTCCCTGTCCTGTGGCTGTGTTCTCTCCACAACAAGCATTGTTAATTTTCCATTTTTAAATATTTCTGAAAAATATCTTTCTTTTATTCTTCAAAAAATTCAAAAAATATTCTAAAAAAAGAAAAGACCCTTGTGTGCCTGTGTGTGTGAGTTTGTCCCTGTCCTGTGGCTGTGTTCGCTCCACAACAAGCATTGTTAATTTTCCATTTTTAAATATTTCTGAAAAATATCTTTCTTTTATTCTTCAAAAAATTCAAAAAATATTCTAAAAAAAGAAAAGACCCTTGTGTGCCTGTGTGTGAGAGTTTGTCCCTGTCCTGTGGATGTGTTCGCTCCACAACAGGGCAAGCATTGTTAATTTTCCATTTTTAAATATTTCTGATAAATATTTCTTTTTCAACGAATCGATTCGTTGCCACCTTAACGAATCGACCCCCGTTTTCATAACGAAGTTTCAGAGGTGATTTGCGCATGCGTGGGGGGTCCGCCATCTTAACGAATCGATTCGTAAATATTAACGAAATTTCGTAAATACTGAACTTTTTTAAAGGAAAGTTTTGTAATTATTTTAAATATCGAAACGCAAAAAAACCCCAAATACAAATCGATTTTAGAAACAAATTTTTGCGTTGTTACCCAGGCCTAATATACACCAGTATTGTTGTTGCTGTTGTTCATTCGTTTAGTTGCTTCTGACTCTTTGTGACCTGATCGGCCATCACCACCCCCAGCTCCAAGGTCAATCCAGTCACTTCAAGGATGCCGTCCACCCGCCTTGCCCTTGGTCGGCCCCTCTTCCTTTTTCCTTCCATTTTCCCCAGCATCAGGGGGGACTCAGGGCGGCTAACACAGGCAACAATTCAATGCCAACAGTATCAATAACAACAATATAAACCAACAGTATAAAATCCTATTACATAACAATTAAAACAGTGATATTAATTAAAATTACATAATCAGATAGTACAAATGACATCATCACAAGTCACATAGCCGTTCTCAATTTTCATAACAATCCTATTGTCAGTTCAGTGCTGAAAGTGCTGCTGTGCCCACTAGCCAAAGGTCTGGCTCCAAAACCACGTCTTTAGTTTTTTCTTAAAAGTAAGGAGGGAGGACGCTGATCTAATCTTGCTGGGGAGCGAATTCCACAAGCGAGGAGTCACCACCGAGAACGCTTTGTCCCCACCAGACGCGTTTGAGATGCTGGTGGGACCGAGAGCAGGGCCTCCGCCAGGCATGTAGCTGGGGGGGGGGGGGGTTGGGGGGCTTCAGTCCCCCCCCCCCCGAAATTCTGATGGTGGTCCACGAGAAGGCCTTACTGGTGCATTATTTAAATTGTTATGTTTATTCATATCCTGATCTGATCACCATACTCAATATATCCCATATGCATGGGGGGTATTGGGGTAATGATACAAAAGGTTTGCTGGACCCTCTTTCACTCAGACTCAGCCCCCCCGAACCAAACTCAGCCCCCCCCCCCTCAAAACAAAATCCTGGCTACGGGCCTGGCCTCCCCAGTAGATCTTAAATTATGAGGCCTCTTATAATACTATTCTTCCCTCCAAGTATATTATTATATTATAGTATTATATTTTATTATTATTATTCCCTCCAATATATTATTATTGGAGCCCCCGGTGGCGCAGTGGGTTAAAGCACTGAGCTGCTGAGCTTGTTGATCGAAAGGTCGCAGGTTCGATTCCGAGGAGCGGCGTGAGCTTCCGCTGTCAGCCCTAGCTTCTGCCAACCTAGCAGTTCGAAAACATGCAAATGTGAGTAGATCAATTATTATTATTATTATTATTATTATTATTATTAACTTTATTTGTACCCCGCTAGCATCTCCCGAAGGACTCGATGCGGCTTACACGGGCCGAAGCCTCAAAACACAATACAATAGAAAACATAACACAACAATAAACAAAGCAAATCAAACAATTAAGCAAAGTAACCACAATGACAATACATCAATACATCAAGACACTATTAAAACTGGTTCGGCCGGCGCAATGGGGTACAGGGTTAAAAGTGCTGAGATGGCAGGAGGAACGTAGGATTAAAAGTGCGGTGTGCAGCAACATTGGTTGTGCTAAAGTGCTTCTAGGACTTGGGATGGGGATTCCTAATCTGAGAAGGCACATCGGAACAGCCAAGTTTTTAGGTTCCTTCTGAAAACTGCTAGAGTAGGGGCCTGACGAAGCTCTTTTGGAAGGGCATTCCAAAGTCGGGGGGCCGCCACAGAGAAAGCCCTGTCCCGTGTCCCCACCAAGCGCGCTTGCGACGTAGGTGGGATCACGAGCAGGGCCTCCCCAGATGACCGGAGCGAGCGTGTGGGTTCATAAATGGAGATGCGGTACCTAGATCAATAGATACCGCTCCGGCGGGAAGGTAACGGCGCTCCATGCAGTCATGCCGGCCACATGACCTTGGACAGCGCTGGCTCTTCGGCTTAGAAATGGAGATGAGCACCACACCCCAGAGTCAGACATGACTGGACTTAATGTCAGGGGACTACCTTTACCTTTACCTATATTATTATTATTATTAAGAAACTGCAACTCGCTTCTGGTGTGAGAGAATTGGCCGTCTGCAAGGACGTTACCCAAGGGATGTTACCTGGATGTTTGGATGGCGAGCAAGTGGGTGATTCCGTCCATTTTTTTTTGTTGTGTCATCATCATCATCATCATTTAATAACTTATTAATCGCCCTCCATCCGAGAATGCTATGGGCGATTTAGAGCTAAATTACAAAAGATAAAATACATACATACAAAAATTAAAAATCAACAGAGATCGAATGCTCTAGTGAAAAGCCAGGTGTCTGAAGTGCTAGAGTAAAAGGCCCTAAGTCACGCATGGCTCTCATGTAGGGCGGCAAGGAATGCCACAATAAGGCAGGAGGGGCAGAAAGAGAGAAAGCCCACCTGCGCCTGGTCCTTTCCAAGGGCACTTCTCTAGGACCCGGGATATGGAGTAAGTCACGTTGGGATGGTCGTTGCGACCTCCGATGATGGGAGAAGGAGAGGCGGTCCCTAAGGTACGATGGACCCTGGCCGTAAAGAGCTTTAAAGGTCAGAGCTAGCATCTTATATAGACCACGGTAATTGGTTGGAAGCCAATGCAAATGCCGCAACACTGGTGTGATATGGCATTATTTCATGGGCGTTCTTGTGAGTAGCCTGGCTGCCACATTCTGAACAATACGGAGCTTTCGGGTCGTAGACATCAGAAGGCCCACATACAGGGCGTTGCAATAGTCCAGCCTAAATGTGACCGTAGCATGGATGACCATTGCCAGAGCCTCGCCAGATAGGGAGGGTGCCAGTTGCCTCGCTTGTCGTAGATGGAAAAAGGCCTGTTTAGTGGCAGCAGCGACCTGAGCTTCCATTGTCAGCTGTGAATCCAGGATGACACCTAAGCTCTTAAGAGTGGTCGATGGAGAGAGGGCGGCACCATCGAAGGTGGGCAACGGAGGAGTCAGACCTGCCGGGCGGCCATGCCAGGGAATCTCAGTCTTCGCCGGGTTCACCTTCAGTCTGCTAGCACGTAGCCAGTTCGACAGAGCTTCCAGACATCGGGTGAAATTGTCTGGAATTGACGTTGCTCCAGACTCCAGGCGCAGAAGGAGTTGGGTATCGTCTGCATATTGGTAGCAGTCCAGGCCGAAACTCCCAGTCAAGGAGTGACTTGAGAAACTGCAAGTCGCTTCTGGTGTGAGAGAATTGGCCATCTGCAAGGACTTTACCCAAGGGATGTTACCTGGATGTTTGGATGGCCAGCAAGTAGGTAATTCCTTCCAATTTTTTTTGTCATGTCAGGAGTGACTTGAGAAACTGCAAGTCGCTTCTGTTGTGAGAGAATTGGCCGTCTGCAAGGACGTTGCCCAGGGGATGCCCGGATGAATTGATGTTTTTATCATCCTTGTGGGAGGCTTCTTTCATGTCCCCGTATGAGGAGCTGGAGCTGATAGAGGGAGCTCATCCGCCTCTCCCCGGATTCAAACCTGTGACCTGTTGGTCTTCAGTCCTGCCGGCACAGGGGTTTAACCCACTGTGCCACCAGGGGCTCCTTTCCTTTAAGTAAGGAGGGAGGATGCCAATCTAATCTCGCTGGGGAGCAAATTCCACAAGCAGAGGGTCACCACCGAGAAGGCCCTGTCCCTCGTCCCCACCAGATGCGTTTGAGACGCTGGTGGGACCGAGAGCAGGGCCTCCCCAGTAGATCTTAAATTATGAGGCCTCTTATAATAAGGAGGCTGTCCAGGTCCTGAACCGGTCCCTGGCCGCTGTGACGGTCTGGATGAGGGCGAACAAATTGAAATTGAATCCAGACAAGACAGAGGTACTCCTGGTCAGTCACAAGGCCGAACAGGGCATAGGGTTACAGCCTGTGTTGGATGGGGCCGCACTCCCCCTGAAGACGCAGGTTCCCAGCTTGGGTGTGACCCTGGACTCATCACTGAGCCTGGAACCCCAGGTTTCGGCGGTGACCAGGGGAGCATTTGCACAGCTAAAGCTTGTGCGCCAGCTGCGCCCATACCTTGGGAAGTCTGACTTGGCCACGGTAGTCCACGCTCTGGTTACATCCCGTTTAGACTACTGCAACGCTCTCTACGTGGGGTTGCCTTTGAAGACAGCTCGGAAGCTCCAACTAGTCCAACGCTCGGCAGCCATGATTTTAACAGGAGCGGAGTGCAGGGAGCATACAACCCCCCTGTTGCGCCAACTCCACTGGCTACCGATCTGCTACCGGGCTGAATTCAAAGTGCTGGCGTTGGCCTTGAAAGCCCCAAACGGTTCCGGCCCTAGCTACCTATCTGACCGCATCTCTGCCTATGAACCCACCAGGACTTTGAGATCTTCCGGGGAGACCCTGCTCTCGATCCCGCCTGCTTCTCAAGCTCGGCTGGCGGGGACGAGAGATAGGGCCTTCTCGGTGGTGGCTCCTCGGCTGTGGAACGCCCTTCCTACGGACATTAGACTAGCACCATCTCTAATGGTATTCCGCAAAAAGGTGAAGACCTGGATGTTTGTGCAGGCGTTTGAGTAATTTAGTGCAATCTGGTAATGGAACATAGGAATGGAACAATGGACGACGAATCTGGACTACGCTTGGATGAGGAGAAGATTGGGTACGGTTGTGTTTTGTAATAATTGTGCATTGTAATTGCTTATTGGTAATTTATGGATAATGTGTTAAGTCAATTGTTATATGTTGTATGGAACCACTGCTGTTTCTACTGTTTTTACTGTTTGTGAACCGCTGTGAGTCGCCTTCGGGCTTGAGATACAGCCGTATAGAAGCAAAGTAAGTAAGTAAGTAAATAAATAAATAATAATACTATTCTTCCCTCCAAGTATATTATTATTATTATATTATAGTATTATATTTTATTATTATTATTCTCTCCAGTATATTATTATTATTATTATTATTATTATTATTATTGAGAAACTGCAAGTCGCTTCTGGTGTGAGAGAATTGGCCGTCTGCAAGGACGTTACCCGGATGTTTGGATGGCCAGCAAGTGGGTGATTCCGGCCTTGACATATTTACATTGTCCGGCTCCTTTAAGAATGTGAAGGGGCGGGGCCGAGAGTCATGTTGGCGCGCAATATTCATAAGTAGGCGGGGCCAGTGCCGTTCTTTCTTTCCTCAGCGTCGCTGACGTCAGCACACCTAATTAGAATCCGTGGCGGGAAAGTGTTGGGCTTCCCTTTGGCGCCAACATGGCCGAGGCGGAGGAGGAAGCCGGGCTGGAGTCAGAGGGCGAGGAAGTGGTGCTCACCCCGGCCCAGCTCATCCAACACCTGGAGCAGGTGAGCCCAGGCGGCCCTTGGGGGAACTACAACTCCCAGGACACTTCCCCTTCAATTATGGCAGGCCCAGGACCCCCCTCCTCCAACCCAATCACCTCCCCAAATGTGGCCACTTTATTTGACTGTCTACCATGAGCTTCCTCATCAGTGGGACATGCTGTTTGGGAATACTACAACTCCCAGAATCCCCTCTCCCATCAGCATTTTTTTGAAACACACTGCAACTCCCACAATTCCCCATCCAACTCCCAGAATCCCTCCCATAACTTATTTAGATGGAGTAGAACTCTGTTTGGGAATACTACAACTCCCAGAATCCCCCCCATCAGCAATTTTTTTTGCCATAGATGTAGGAGAAACGTCAGGAGAGAATGCCTCTAGATCATGGGCATATAGCCCGAAAAAACCTACAACAACCCTATATTATGATTGTTGTTATTATTATTTTTGTTTGAATGGAATGCAATTCCCAAAAGCAACCCCTACCCCCAACAGCATGGCTGGTTATTTAGGCACACTACAACTCCCAGAATCCTTCCCACCGGTGTCTCTCATCATCTGGGCCATCTCCAAGGTTTTGCTGTCTCTTTCCAGGCTTGGATGAATGAGAAGTTTTCCCCTGAGCTGCTGGAGAGCAAGTCGGAAATCGTGGAGTGCGTCATTGAGCAGCTGGAGCACATGGTGAGAGAGATGACAAGGTTCATAAAAACACACAGGTGTAAATGGCCAGCTACGTTGCACCATATTATTATCATTATTATTATTATTATTATTATTATTATTATTATTATTACTAGCTGTATCCTGGCCATGTGTTGCTGTGGCCTAGTCTGGTGGAGCAGCTGTTGCAATCTATCCAGGCATATAGGCTTCCTCTTTCGTAAGAACATCTTTCCTGTGTTATTATTATTTACTAAATATAATTATATTTATTCATATATATATATTCATCTCTTAAGTGAGACTATTTCCTATGCAAGTGTGGAGCTGCGGTCCCAATCTATCTGGACAAATAGCCTTCCTTTTTTGTAGCAACGTCCTTCCTGTATTATTATTATTATTATAATTATTATTATTATTTACTAAATGCAATTATATTTCCTTGTATTTATATTCCTCTCTTAAGTGATATTTTTCTCCCATGCAAGTGTGGAGCTGCTGTCCCAATCTATCCGGGCAAATAGCCTTCCTCTTTTGTAGCAACATCCTTCCTGTATTATTATTATTATTATTATTATTATTATTATTTACTCAATTTAATTATATTTCCTTGTATTTATAGGCCTCTCTTAAGTGAGATTTCCTCCTATGCAAGTGTGGAACTGCTGTCCCAATTTATCCAGCAAATAGCCTTCCTCTTCTGTAGGAACGTCCTTCCTGTATTATTATTATTATTATTATTATTATTATTTACTAAATGTAATTCTATTTCCTTGTATTATATTCCTCTCTTAAGTGAGGTTTTCTCCTATGCAAGTGTGGAGCTGCTGTCCCAATCTATCCAGGCAAATAGGGTTCCTCTTTTGTAGCAACGTCCTTCCTGTATTATTATTATTATTATTATTATTATTATTATTATTTACTATATTTAATTATATTTCCTTGTATTTATATTCCTCTCTTAAGTGAGCGTTCTTCCTATGCAAGTGTGGAGCTGCTGTCCCAATCTATCCAGGCAAATAGGGTTCCTCTTTTGTAGCAACGTCCTTCCTGTATTATTATTATTATTATTATTATTATTATTATTATTTACTATATTTAATTATATTTCCTTGTATTTATATTCCTCTCTTAAGTGAGCGTTCTTCCTATGCAAGTGTGGAGCTGCTGTCCCAATCTATCCAGGCAAATAGGGTTCCTCTTTTGTAGCAACGTCCTTCCTGTATTATTATTATTATTATTATTATTATTATTATTATTATTATTTACTATATTTAATTATATTTCCTTGTATTTATATTCCTCTCTTAAGTGAGCGTTCTTCCTATGCAAGTGTGGAGCTGCTGTCCCAATCTATCCAGGCAAATAGCCTTCCTTTTCTGTAGGAACGTCCTTCCTGTATCATTATTATTATTATTATTAGTGGTATTATTTACTCAATTTGATTATATTTCCTTGTATTTATATTCCTCTCCTCAGTGAGATTTTCTCCTATGCAAGTGTGGAGATGCTCTTGCAATCTATCCAGGCAAATAGGCTTCCTCTTTTGTTGCAATGTCCTTTCTGTATTATTATTACTATTATTTACTAAATTTAATTATATTTCCTTGTATTTTTATTCCTCTCTTAAGTGAGATTTTCTCCTATGCAAGTGTGAAGCTGCTGTCCCAATCTCTCCGGGCAAATAGGCTTCCTCTTTTGTAAGAACATCCTTCCTATATTGTTATTATTATTGTTATTATTATTATTATTATTATTATTATTTACTAAACTTAATTATATTTCCTTGTATTTACATTAATCTCTTAAGTGAGATTTCCTCCTATGCAAGTGTGGAGTTGCTGTCCCAATCTATCTGGGCAAATAGCCTTTTTCTTTTGTAGCAATGTCCTTCCTATATTATTATTGTTATTATTATTATTATTTACTAAATTTTTCTTGTATTTATATTCCTCTCTTAAGTGAGATTTTCTCCTATGCAAGTGTGAGATGCTGTCCCAATCTATCCGGGCAAATAGGCTTCCTCTTTTGTAGGAACGTCCTTCCTGTATTATTATTATTATTATTATTATTATTATTTACTAAATGTAATTCTATTTCCTTGTATTATATTCCTCTCTTACGTGAGGTTTTCTCCTATGCAAGTGTGGAGCTGCTATCCCAATCTATCCAGGCAAATAGGGTTCCTCTTTTGTAGCAACGTCCTTGCTGTATTATTATTATTATTATTATTATTATTATTATTATTATTATTATACTCAATTTGATTATATTTCCTTGTATTTATATTCCTCTCTTAAGTGAGATTTCCTCCTATGCAAGTGTGAAGCTGCTGTCCCAATCTATCCTGGCAAATAGGGTTCCTCTTTTGTAGCAATGTCCTTCCTGTATTATTGTTATTGTTATTGTTATTATTGTTATTATTTACTCAATTTGATTATATTTCCTTGTATTTATATTCCTCTCCTCAGTGAGATTTCTCCTATGCAAGTGTGGAGCTGCTCTTGCAATCTCTCCGGGCAAATAGTTCTTCCTCCCGGGTCAGGATGTCCTTCCTGCCTTTGCAAAACCCCTTTGCTGTGTGTCTTTGCAGGAGGAGAACCTGAAGCGCACCAAAGGAGGGGACCTGAAGGCCAGCATCCACCGCATGGAAGTGGAGAGGATCCGCTACGTCCTCAGCAGCTATCTGCGCAGTCGGATCCGAAAGGTCTTTCCGTCATGTATTTCCTTCGTTGCCGTCCTTTGTCTCTAGGCCATCTTTCTGCCCTCATATGGATGCCTTTGTGGTTCTGTATCATATCTATATCAGTGTTGTTGGGCAAGTGGGCTTATTAGCAAAAGACCCTCCTCATAAATGCGGAGCAGAGTGATCTGTCGTATCAGAGTCACCTCTGACTTTAAACACCACACGAGCTGGGAAAAATCAGCAAGCAGTTTATTGAGAATATAAAAATCGAAAACATGCAAATGTGAGTAGATCAATAGGTACCCCTCCAGTGGAAAGGTAACTGCGCTCCATGCAGTCATGCCAGCCACATGACCTTGGAGGAGTCTATGGACAATGCCGGCTCTTCGGCTTAGAAATGGCGACGAGCACCAGAGTTATTATAGAACCCTAAACTGGAAGAGACCCCAAAGGCCATCCAGGGGCTACCCTCTGCTATGTGGGAACACACAATCAAAGCACTCCTGAGAGATAGCCATCATCCTCTGCTTAAAATTCCACCATCCCATTGTTTAGTGAACGGTCACTTTGGAAATGTGGATACTCCTAACGTCTGTGTTGATGCACCCAGTGCTCTTCGCTCTTCTTCCCCCTTCACCCGATGATGCCTCGCCCTTCTTCTCCTCTTTATTTTCTCTTTAGATTGAGAAATATTTCCCGCACGTCCTGGAAAAAGAGAAGACCCGGACGGAGGGAGAGCCTTCCATCCTCTCTCCAGAAGAGTTTGCTTTCGCCAAAGAGTGAGTGAATGGAGACTCGTTCGTTTTGATCAGCGTTTCTCAACCTGTGCTTCAAGACCCCTGGGGTCCTCCGCTCTGATTGGCCAGCCTCTCAGCCAAGAGGGGGGGGGGGCTGTTTCTGAGAATCCAAGCCGGGGGGGGGGGTGAGCAATCATGCTCGGCGCATGGTAGCGTGGTACACATGTGTGGGCGAGGGAGAGCAGGCGAGGTTGGAGGGAGGCTCACATCAGCTGGGGCATTCTGTGTGGGAAATTTGGTCCAATTCTATCATCGGTGGGGTTCAGAATAGTTTGATTGTAGGTGAACTATAAATCCCAGCAACTACAACTCCCAAATGTCAAGGTTTATTTTCCCCAAACTGCGCCAGTGTTCACACTTGGGCATACTGAGTATTGGTGCCAATTTTGGTCCAGATCCATCATTGTTTGAGTCCACAGTGCTCTCTGGATGTAGGTGAACTACAACTCCCAAACTCAAACCCATCCAATATTTTCTGTCGGCCATGGGAGTTCTGTGTGCCAAGTTTGGCCCAATTCCATCATTAATGGAGTTCAGAATGTTCTTTGATTGTAGGTGAACTATAAATCCCAGCAACTACAACTCCCAAATGTCAAGATTCTATTTCCCCAAACTCCACCAGTGTTTACATTTGGGCATATTGAGTATTCTTGTAGAGTTTGGTCCAGATCCATCATTGTTTGAGTCCACAGTGATCTTGGGATGTAGGTGTACTACAACTCCAAAATGAAAGGACACTGTCCACCAAACCCTTCCAGTGTTATCTGTGGGCCGTGGGAGTTTTGTGTGCCAAGTTTGGTTCAATTATATCATTGGTGGAGTTCAAAATGCTCTGTGGTTGTAGGGGAACTATAAATCCCAGCAACTGCAACTCCCAAATGTCAGGGTCTATTTCCCCCAAACTCCTCCAGTGTTCACATTGGAGCATATTGAGTGTCTGTGCCAAGTTTGGTCCAGATCCATCCTTGTCTTAGTCCACAGTGCTTCTCTGCATGTACATGAACTACAACTCCCCAATGTGAAGGTCAATGCCCACCAAACCCTTCCAGTATTTTCTGTGGGCCATGGGAGTTACATCATTGGTGGAGTTCAAAATGCTCTGTGGTTGTAGGAGAACTATAAACCCCAGCAACTACAACTCTCAGATGTCAAGGTTTGGGTCAATTCCATTGTTGGTGGAGTTCAAAATGCTCTGTGGTTGTAGGGGAACTCTTAATCACAGCAACTACAACTCCCAAAGGACAAAATCCCTGAAACAGACCTAAGAAACAAATGCTGGAAGTTGTAGTTTCACAAGCGCTTTGCCCTTCTCTGTCAAGGAGGTGCCTCACCAAACTATTAACTCCCAAGATTCAATAGCCTTGAGACATGGATGCTAAAGTGGTGTCAAATTGAATTAATTCTGCAGTGTAGATACACCCTCAAAAAGACTCCTTGAAGGCAACGATGGTCTTCCTGTCTTTCCTTCCTTCCTTCTTTCTTTCTTTCTTTCTTTCTTTCTTTCTTTCTTTCTTTCTTTCTTTCCAGGTACATGGCCAACACAGAGGCCCACCTCAAAAACGTGGCTCTGAAGCACATGCCTCCAAACCTACAGAAGGTGGACCTCCTCAAAATAGGTAAGGAAGGCTTGCTTGTGTAGTTATTGTTGTTGTTGTTGTTGCTGTTGTTGGACCTCCTCAAAATAGGTAAGGAAGGCTTGCTTGTGTAGTTGTTGTTGTTGTTGTTGTTGTTGGACCTCCTCAAAATAGGTAAGGAAGGCTTGCTTGTGTAGTTGTTGTTGTTGTTGTTGTTGTTGTTGTTGTTGTTGGACCTCCTCAAAATAGGTAAGGAAGGCTTGCTTGTGTAGTAGTAGTAGTTGTTGTTGTTGGACCTCCTCAAAATAGGTAAGGAAGGCTTGCTTGTGTAGTAGTAGTAGTTGTTGTTGTTGGACCTCCTCAAAATAGGTAAGGAAGGCTTGCTTGTGTAGTTGTTGTTGTTGTTGTTATTATTAGCTGTAACTGCCACATGTTGCTGTGACCAATCTTCCATCCCTCTTTCTCTCCTTTCTTCCCCTTTTTTCTTTCCTGCTCTCCTTCCTTCCTTCTTTCTTTCCTTCTCTTCCTCTTCCCTTCCTTCCCCCTTTCCTTCCCCCTTTCTTTTCTCTTCTTTCTTTCTTTCTTTCTTTCTTTCTTTCTTTCTTTCTTTCTTTCTCTCCTTTCCTTTTTCTTTCCTTCTCTCCTTCCTTCTTTCCTTCTCTTCCTTTCCTTCCCCCTTTCCTTTCCTTCCCACTATCTCTTCTTTCTTTCTCTCTTTCTCTTTATTCTTTCCTTTACCCCTTCCCTTTTTTTCTTTCCTTCCTTCCCTCCTTCCTTCTTCCCTTCCTTCCCCCCTTTTCTTTCCTTCCCACTATCTCTTCTTTCTTTATCTCTTTCCCTTTATTCTTTCCTTCACCCCTTCCCTTTTTTCTTTCCTTCCTTCTTCCTTCCTTCTTTCCTTCTCTTCCTCTTCCCTTCCTTCCCCCTTTCCTTCCCACTTTCTCTTTCTTTCTTTCTTTCTTTCTTTCTTTCTTTCTTTCTTTCTCTCCTTCCCGTTTTTCTTTCCTTCTCTCCTTCTTTCTTTCCTTCTCTTCTTCTTCCCTTCCTTCCCCCCTTTCTTTCCTTCCCACTATCTCTTCTTTCTTTCTCTCCTTCCCTTTATTCTTTCCTTCACTCCTTCCCTTTTTTCTTTCCTTCTCTCCTTCCTTCTTTCCTTCTCTTCTTCTTCCCTTCCTTCCCCCCTTTTCTTTCCTTCCCACTTTCCTTTCTTTCTTTCTTTCTTTCTTTCTTTCTTTCTTTCTTTCTCTTCTTCCCTTTTTCTTTCCTTCTCTCCTTCCTTCTCTCCTTCTCTTCCTCTTCCCTTCCTTCCCCCTTTTCTTTCCTTCCCACTTTCTCTTCTTTCTTTCTTCCTTTCTTATTCTCTTTTTCCCTTTTTTCTTTCCTTCTCTCCTTCCTTCTTTTCTTCACTTCCTCTTCCCTTCCTTCCCCCTTTTCTTTCCTTCCCACTTTCTCTTCTTTCTTTCTCTCCTTCCCTTTTTTCTTTCCTTCTCTCCTTCCTTCCTTCCTTCCTTCCTTCCTTCCTTCCTTCCTTCCTTCCTTCTCTTCGTCTTCCTTTCCTCTCCCCCTTTTCTTTCTCTTCCTCTTCCTCCCCTTTCTTCCTTCTCTACCTATTCTTGGACTGCAACTCCCAGCAGTCCTCCTGATTGATCTACCTACCTACCTATCTATCTCCATCTAATCTATCTACCTGGAGGATTATTGGGAGTTGCAGTCCAGGAATAGGAAATTGGGAATATGCCGGGATTGGGATGCTCTCAAAGAAATCCAAGGAGAAGAAGGCTTGCATCTTGGAAGCAGTGCATTTGGAGCATCTTACTCTCCTAAAGGGCCTGGTCTAGGAGATGCTGGGAGATATAGTCCGGAAGAGAGTGTGGGTATGCTACTGTGTGTTTTGTTTGCCAGGGGGAGTCGTTTTTGCACATGTGCTGTAGCGTATTTTAGCCTTTTTGGCTTTTTAAGTCCATTCTGCTTTGTTTTCCAGTGTTTTGATGAGTGATGGTCACTCGTTGGCCTGAGAGGTGTCTTGTGTTCAAATTTGGTGTCCATTCGCCCAGTGGTTTTTGAGTTATGTTCATCCCACAAAAGAACATTACATTTTTATTTATATAGAAACTAGCCATCCCCTGTCACACATTGCTGTGGCTCAGTCTGTATATGTGTTTTTGTGTGTATATGTGTGTGTTTATTTGTGTGTTTATTTGTCCCCCTCGATGGACTGTCACCTTGTCGTGGTGAGGGGGCTTGCGCGTTCCGATGAACCTGTGGGCACAACAACTGGAGTCGTGCACTCCCAGGAGTGGCTGCGGGGGAGGTTCCAGACCAAGCACAGTCCGAAGACCCAAAGACCTCAACGGCGGAGCAGGCGGAGGATAACATGGTACATGTTACAACGGCTGCGAAGGCGGAAGAAGGCTGCAACAGACTGAGAAGCCACGGTCATTGTGTTAAACTACATCACCAGTGGAACCTCACTCTGTGAAGTCTGTGTGTTGATCAGTTGTGCACTGACCTCCACACATTAAAAAAACCCACGCACAGGCGTCTTCCAAGAAAATAAAAACAAACCAACCAAAGTCCCATGGCGATCAGCGAGTGGCGACGGGGGCAGGACCGTGAAATCTGGAAGCCCCTAGTCACAGACTGGCACATGGGCGGTGGGTACGGACTCAGTCGTTCTACCTCAAGGTCCGAGGCAGTTGAGTAGTTCGGCAGCTGTATCCGCGACTGAGCAGCCCTTTTGAGGACCCACTCTGCTCACCCCACACGGGGAGGGGGCTAGAAAAGGTGCCCTAAACATAGTCCGCCTCACTTATCCCTGACTGGACTGCCGCGTCCAGTGGGGTCACCACCCTGCGGCCAAAAAAGGAAAATGAACTTCGGTACGTGGAACGTACGGACTCTGATGGACAACAGTGGCAGTGAACGCCCCGAACGCAGAACTGCCATCATTGCAAGGGAGCTGGGACGCTTCAACATCGACATAGCAGCCCTTCAGGAGACCCGGAGAGCAGGAGAGGGACAGCTGAAGGAAGAAAAAGGAGGCTACACCTTCTTCTGGAAGGGACTGCCCGAAGAAGACAAAAGACTGCACGGAGTTGGCTTTGCTATCAGGAATGATCTGGTGAAACATCTGACTGAAGCACCTACTGGCATCAACGAACGTCTCTCAACCCTCCGAATCGATCTTGCAAAAAACCAACGGGCAACCATCATAAGTGCCTATGCACCAACACTAGATGCTGACGAAGACATCAAGGAGAAATTCTACTGTCAGCTGGACACCGTCCTATCGGGGATACCTAAGGAGGACAAAATCATCCTCCTGGGGGACTTCAATGCAAGAGTCGGGCGAGACTTCGACCTGTGGCCAGGGACCATCGGAAAAGACGGGGTTGGAAACAGCAACTCAAATGGCATCCTGCTTCTCACCAAATGTGCGGAGCACAACCTTGTCATCACCAACACGCTCTTCCGCCAGAAAAACAAGTTCAAGACATCATGGAAGCACCCCCGGTCAAAGCACTGGCACCTCTTAGACTATGTAATAACACGCACCAGAGACCGCTGTGACGTGCTCCTCACAAGAGCCATGACAGGTGCTGATGACTGCTGGACCGACCACAGGCTAATTCGATCCTCGATGGCTATCAAGATCGCTCCCAAGCGCAGACTCCAAGGAAGGAAGGCAAGGCGCAAAATGAACACCCAAGCCCTTCAGGAGCCCTCCAGACGAGCCCATCTCCAAACAGCACTCAAGAACCATCTACCCACAGTACACCCCGAAAATGTTGAGGAACATTGGAACAAACTGAAGACCTCCATCATCCAAGCCTGCGAAGAAACTATTGGATACCAAGCCAAGAAACATCAAGACTGGTTTGATGAAAATGACATCGAGATCCAACAGCTAATTGACAAGAAAAGGAAAGCCTTCCAAGCATGGCAGAGAGACATCAACTGTGCTGCTAAGAAAAAGATCTATGCCAGTGCAAAAGCTGAGGTCCAAAGAAGGACAAGAGAACTCAAGAACATCTGGTGGACAAAGAAGGCCGAAGAAATCCAACACCTGGCAGATACCCACGATGCTCAGGGATTTTTCAAAGCCACAAAGGTCATCTATGGGCCAAGAAACCATGGCATACAGCCTCTACGCTCATCAGATGGAACCAAACTCCTGAAGGACCAAAACTCAATTGCACTACGTTGGAAAGAACACTACGAAAGCCTCCTGAACCACAGCTCCAATGTGGCCGAAGAGGTCCTCTCACAAATCCCACAACAACAAACCAGGGATGAGCTTGCAGCACTGCCTAGTTTGGAAGAAGTCAGCCATGCCATCAACCAACAGAAGAATAACAAAGCCAGTGGACCAGATGGGATCCCTGCTGAAATCTTTAAAGAGGGAGGACCTGAGCTGACACACCAACTCCACCAGCTCATAGGAAAAGTGTGGGTGACCGAGAAAATCCCAGCAGATTTCAAGGACGCCACCATCATCACCCTCTTCAAAAAAGGGGAAAGAACAGACTGCGGAAACTATCGAGGTATCTCCCTTCTAACCTCCGCTGGGAAAATCCTCGCAAGAATCCTTGCAAACCGCCTTCTGCCCCTCTCAGAAGACACCCTCCCAGAATCCCAGAACGGCTTCCGCCCCTCTAGAGGAACAATGGACATGATCTTCACTGCACGACAGCTCCAAGAAAAATGCAGGGAACAAAACCAACCTCTGTACATGGCATTCATCGACCTTGCAAAGGCATTCGACACAGTGAATCGCAGCGCTCTCTGGACCATCCTCCACAAAATCGGGTGCCCAAACAAATTTGTGAACATCCTGCGGCTCCTCCATGATGACATGATGGCAACAGTCTTGGACAGCAGTGGCTCCCAAAGTGACCCATTTAAAGTGGAATCCGGTGTCAAACAGGGATGTGTTATTGCCCCAACTCTATTCTCCATCTTCATCGCTATGATACTTCACCTTGTTGATGGGAGGCTTCCGACCGGAGTGGAAATAATCTATCGGACAGATGGCAAGCTATTCAACCTCAGCAGACTGAAAGCCAAAACCAAGGTTACAACAACAGCTGTTATAGAACTCCAGTATGCTGATGACAATGTCGTCTGTGCGCATTCAGAAGAAGATCTACAAGCCACTCTAAACACCTTCGCAGAAGCATACGAGAAGCTCGGACTGTCACTGAACATTGAGAAAACCAAGGTGCTGTTCCAGCAGTCACCAGCCCATCCCTCTCCAATGCCAGTAATACAGCTTAATGGCGTAACATTAGAAAATGTGGACCATTTCCGCTACCTTGGCAGCCACCTCTCCACCAAAGTCAACATCGACGCCGAAATACAACACCGCCTGAGCTCTGCAAGTGCAGCATTTTCCAGAATGAAGCAGAGAGTGTTTGAGGACCGGGACATCCGTAGGGAGACCAAGGTGCTTGTCTATAAAGCTATTGTCCTCCCAACCCTGCTCTATGCCTGTGAGACGTGGACTGTCTACAGACGTCACATGCAGCTCCTGGAACGTTTCCATCAGCGCTGCCTCCGGAAAATCCTGCAAATCTCCTGGGAAGACAAGCGGACAAACGTCAGTGTGCTGGAAGAAGCAAAGACCACCAGCATTGAAGCGATGGTCCTCCAACATCAACTCCGCTGGGCCGGCCACGTTGTCCGGATGCCTGACCACCGTCTCCCAAAGCAGTTGCTCTACTCCGAACTTAAGAACGGAAAACGGAATGTTGGTGGACAGGAAAAGAGATTTAAAGATGGGCTCAAAGCCAACCTTAAAAACTCTGGCATAGACACTGAGAACTGGGAGGCCCTGGCCCTTGAGCGCTCCAGCTGGAGGTCAGCTGTGACCAGCAGTGCTGCAGAATTTGAGGAGGCACGAGTGGAGGGTGAAAGAGAGAAACGTGCCAGGAGGAAAGCGCGTCAAGCCAACCCCGACCGGGACCGCCTTCCACCTGGAAACCAATGCCCTCACTGCGGAAGAAGATGCAGAGCAAGAATAGGGCTCCACAGCCACATACGGACCCACAAGGAAATCCATAATGGAAGACCATCTTACTCGTCCAACGAGGGATCGCCTAAGTAAGTAAGTAAGTTTATTTGTGTGTGTGTGTGTATGGTTTTGCGAAAGCATTGGAATATATATTTTTTTGTCTTTTTAAGTCCCTGTCGCTGTGTTTTTTTAGTGTTTTTATGAGTGATGGTCACTTGTTGGCCTGAGAGGTGTCTTGTGTCCAAATTTGGTGTCAATTCGTCCAGTGGTTTTTGAGTTCTGTTAATCCCACAAACGAACATGACATTTTTATTTATATAGACTAGTCGTCCCCTGCCACGCCTTGCTGTGGCCCACATGGGGGTTCTGTGTGGGAGGTTTGGCCCAATTCTATCGTTGGTGAGGTTCAGAATGCTCTTTAACTCTAGGTGAACTATAAATCCCAGCAACCACAACTCCCAAATGTCAAGATTCTATTTCCCCCAAATTCCACCAGTGTTCACATTTGGGCATATTGAGTATTCTTGTAGAGTTTGGTCCAGATCCATCATTGTTTGGTGGGGTTCAGAATGCTCTTTGATTGTAGGTGAACTATAAATCCCAGCAACTACAACTCCCAAATGTCAAGATTCTATTTTCCCCAAACTCCACCTGTGTTCACATTTGGGCATATTGAGTACTCTTGTAGAGTTTGGTCCAGATCCATCATTGTTTGGTGGGGTTCAGAATGCTCTTTGATTGTAGGTGAACTATAAATCCCAGCAACTACAACTCCCAAATGTCAAGATTCTATTTTCCCCAAACTCCACCTGTGTTCACATTTAGGCATATTGAGTCTTCGTGTAGAGTTTGGTCCATGTCCATCATTGTTTGAGTCCACAGTCATCTTTGGATATAGCTGTACTACAACTCCAAAACCAAAGGACACTGCCTACCAAACCCTTCCAGTTTTTTCTGTTGGTCATAGGAGAACTGTGTGCCAAGTTTGGTTCAATTCCATCGTTGGTGAAGTTCAGAATGCTCTTTGATTGTAGGTGAACTATAAATCCCAGCAACTACAACTTTCAAATGACAAAATCAATTTTTTGAGTGATGGTCACTCCTTGGGTTGTTAGGTGTCTTGTGTCCAAATTTGGTGTCAATTCGTCCAGTGGTTTGTGAGTTACGTTAATCGCACAAACATATTTTTATTTATATAGATTATTATTAATATTTCCTTATTAATTATTGCCATTAGTTTGTGCTCAGCTTTTGTTTCTGGATCGAGACCCAAAGTGGGTCGCAACCTTAAAAGCAATACAAAAGAATCAATATCAAAACAGATGTCAATATAGTCCTGTTTGGAGAGTCAACGCAATGGAATCCGCGTGGGCCTCCTTTTGCGAGAGACGCTCTTCCCTTTGTGTTTTCTTTGCAGTCCCCAAACCCAACCTGGACGCCTTTGTGTTCCTGCGAGTGAAGGAGAGGCAGGAGAACATCCTGGTGGAGCCAGAGACGGATGAGCAGAGGTAGGGAAAGCCAGCCAGCCACCAAGCTTGCCCAATTCCGCCGTCTCACATCCTCCAGGAAAGGGGAGCAAAGGCTGGGTGGCTATCTGTCAAGAGGGCTTGGGTTGTGTCTTCCTGCCTGGCAGAAGGGAGTTGGGCTAGATGACCTTTGGGGGTCTCTTCCAACTCTAAGATTCTGTGGGTCATCCTCCAGAACAAATAGAGTGCTTCCATGACCCAAAATCCAGAGATTTTGAAGTCATGTGATACACAATCTATAGGTATATAAATGCTCTGTGCATAATGAGTACATTAAAAACGAAAAACCTATGGGGCCAAATTACCCCAAATTTGGCAACAAAACTCCTCACAATCCAAGGAGTGGATTATATGGCAGTGTAGACACACACACACACACACATGGATGGATGTTGGATCACTGGTTGGTGTGTGTGTGTATACACACAATACCTTATATATTATATACATTGCTATATAATACATATATATTATATGGTATATATTATTACATTGCTGTATAATACATATATTATATACATTGCTATATAATACATATTATATTATATACATTGCTATATAATACATATATATTATATATGTATATTATTACATTGCTGTATAATACATATATATACATTATATACATTGCTATATAATACATATATATTATATGATATATATTATTACATTGCTGTATAATACATATATTATATACATTGCTATATAATACATATTATATTATATACATTGCTATATAATACATATATATTATATACATTGCTATATAATACATATATATTATATATGTATATTATTACATTGCTGTATAATACATATATATACATTATATACATTGCTATATAATACATATATATTATATTATATATATTATTACATTGCTATATAATATATATTATATTATATACATTGCTACATAATACATATATATTATATATGTATATTATTACATTGCTGTATAATACATATATATATTATTACATTGCTATATATTACATATATATTATATTATATACATTGCTATATAATACATATATATTATATTATATATTATTACATTGCTATATAACACATATATATTATATATATTATTACATTGCTATATGATACATATATATTATATACATTGCTATATAATACATATATATTATATTATATATTATTACATTGCTATATAATACATATATATTATATTATATATTATTACATTGCTATATAACACATATATATTATATATATTATTACATTGCTATATAACACATATATATTATATATATTATTACATTGCTATATGATACATATATATTATATTATATACATTGCTATATAATACATATATATTATATTATATATATTATATACATTGCTATATGATACATATATATTATATATATTATTGTTATATATACTACTATATAATATAATGTTAGACAAGAGTTAGAAGGGACTCTACCATGGTATTGGGGGAGAACAGACAGGAAGGAAGGAGAGAAGAAAAAGGGAAGGAATGAAGGAGGAAAAGTGGGAAGAAAGGAAGGAAAGAGAGAAGGAGGGAGGGAAAGAAGGAAGGAGAGAAGAAAAAAAAGAAAGAGTTACCGAAGAAAGGGAGGAAGAAGAGAAAGTCGAAAGGAAAGAAAAGGGAGGGAAATGCAGGAAAAAGGTAAAGAAAGAAGGAAGGAGAAAAGGAAATAAAAAGTTAAAGAAGAAAGGAAACAGGGAGGGAAGAAAGGAGACAAAGGAAGAAGTATAGAAAGCGGGAGGAAAGGAAGAAAAGAGGGAAGGACGAAACCAAAGAGCGAAAGAAGGAATGAAAGAAAGAGGTAGAGAAGGAAGAAAGGAGAGAAAGGGGAAGGGGAAGAAAAAAGGGGGGGGGGAGGAATAGGTAGGTACCTCTCTTTCATAATAGTCCAGATATCTACCTCTGCTTCGAAAATTCTTACTATAGGCCACAGCAACGCGTGGCAGGGCACAGCTAGTGGCATTATAAAAAGGTAAACAACTCAATTTGAGGGACTTTGACATAGCCAGGGGTTAAAGAAGGGGATGCCTGCAGATCAATGTATTTTACTTTAGAGTAAAAGTCAAGGTTTCCCCTTGACATTAAGTCTAGTTGAGTCCAACTCTGGGACTCTGGTCCCTTTCTAAGCCAAAGAGCTGGCATTGTCCATAGACATCTCCAAAGTCATATAGCCATGACTGCATGGAGTGCCGTTACCTTCCCCCTGGAGCCATGCCTATTGATCTACTCACATTTCCATGTTTCCGGAGGTTCCAGAGGTTCTGCTAGGTTGGCAGAAACTGGGGCTGACAGTGGGAGCTCACCCTGGATTCAAACTGCCAACCTTTCGGTCAGCAAGTTTATTTATTTATTAATTATTTGCAGTATTTATATTCCACCCTTCTCACCCCGCAGAGGACTCAGGGCAGATGACATTGTACATATACGTGGCAAACATTCAATGCCGTAGACGCACAACATATATAGACAGAGACACAGAGGCTATTTAACATTCCAATTTTTGTCTTGAGGGTATTCTGGCCACCGGGGGAGCTGTCGCTTCACTATCCATTTGTGACACTGATGAAGTGCTTCCTCATTCTTTGCATTCTTGCTGGAGATTTTTATGGCATCGTAAATTAGCCTCCCCGCATAAGTGGTACCTAAATTTCCGACTTGACAGTTGTAACTGTATTGTCGAAGGCTTTCATGGCCGGAATCACTGGGTTGTTGTAGGTTTTTCGGGCCATATGGCCATGGTCTAGAGCAGCGGTTCTCAACCTGGGGGTCGCAACCCCCAGGGGGGTCGCCTCGCCATTTCGGAGGGGTTACAAGGCCGGCTCATTGGCAAGGGCGCAAGGTAGGCAAGGGGTCAGAGCTGAATTGGTCGAAGGTACTGCAAATACCATCATCTGTTGTCCATACTCCCCCAAACATATTGCTTTTGTGATTAATCACTACGCATTATTTTCAATTTATGACATCCTGCATATTGGATATTTACGTGACAATTCATAGCAGTAGCAAAATTGCAGTTATGAAGTAGCAACACAAATAATTTTATGGTCAGGGGTCACCACAACATGAGGAACTGTATTTAGGGGTCACGGCATTAGAAAGGTTGAAAATCATAGAATCATAGAATCAAAGAGTTGGAAGAGACCTCATGGGCCATCCAGTCCAACCCCATTCTGCCAAGAAGCAGGAATATTGCATTCAAATCACCCCTGACAGATGGCCATCCAGCCTCTGTTTAAAAGCTTCCAAAGAAGGAGCCTCCACCACACTCCGGGGCAGAGAGTTCCACTGCTGAACGGCTCTCACAGTCAGGAAGTTCTTCCTCATGTTCAGATGGAATCTCCTCTCTTGTAGTTTGAAGCCATTGTTCCGCGTCCTAGTCTCCAGGGAAGCAGAAAGGAAGCTTGCTCCCTCCTCCCTGTGGCTTCCTCTCACATATTTATACATGGCTATCATATCTCCTCTCAGCCTTCTCTTCTTCAGGCTAAACATGCCCAGTTCCCTAAGCCGCTCCTCATAGGGCTTGTTCTCCAGGCCCTTGATCATTTCAGTCGCCCTCCTCTGGACACATTCCAGCTTGTCAATATCTCTCTTGAATTGAGAACCACTGGTCTAGAGGCATTCTCTCCTGACGTTTCGCCTGCAGCTATGGCAAGCATCCTCACTACCTCTGAGGATGCTTGCCATGGATGCAGGCGAAACATCAGAAGAGAATGCCTCTAGACCATGGCCATATAGCCCAAAAAAACCTACAACAACCCAATTGCAACTGTCTTTCAGGCTGCAAAGGTCAACAACAAGCTACACAAATTGGTCGGAAGCTCACTCTGACCCGGGCTAGGCTTCGAACTCATGACCTTTTGGTCAGTAGTGATCTTAATGCAGCTGTGCCACAGTCTCAGTTCAGCAGCTCAGCGGTTTAACCCGCTGCAACACGAGGGGAACCATTTATCACTGTTGTTATGATGCAAATGTGTATTTCTGTAGTATCAACTTTCTTGAAATTATACATTTTTCTACTTTAATTCAGAAATATCAACTGCTCAATTGTCAAAAAATTTTTTTTTGCTCTTTGCTGCACAAGTTCTATATTCCTGACATAAGTTTGGATGGTCTGTCTCTTTCAGCGAGTACGTGATTGACCTGGACGAGGACTCCCAGCACCTGATCCGGTACAAAACCATCGCTCCTTTGGTGGCTTCCGGGGCGGTCAAGCTCATCTGAAATGCAAGGAGAAGTGAAATACTGCAAATTTGGAGGGGAAAGGCTTGTTCCCAGTTCCCATCGATGTTTTCGCTTGCAAATATCCTTTTTCTGTCCTGCTGCAAAAAAAGAGGAAACCCTGCAATCCACCATATGACCAGCAGGTGGCACTAGACCTATTCTGACAATGGAAATTTATATTTCCATAACTTGGAGGCAATTACTTTCCTGGACTTTAGTCCCAATTAATAGTAACTTTTTCAAGGTCGGCCTTTTCTAGCCTACCAAGGCTCCCCTCGCGGTGGCTGGGGACAATGGGAGTTTCAGTCCACCCCATCAGAAGCCTTCTAGCGCATAGAGAAGGCGGCAAGGAATTGCATTGCCATCCCCATAATAAATAATAATATTCAACTCTCAAGCCCATGGTGTTTTGCGGCTGAACTCTTTGCGCATGTGGGTAACATCTGGAAAGACGGGCGGATTTTTCAGAACTACAGAAAATATTTTGCCAAGCAACAAATGGTAGCTGGAATGTGCATGGAGCAAAATACAATATGTACAAGAGTGCCTTGTATTCACTGATTGCCAAAATACTTTCTGGATTTGACTCTGTTTCCTTTATAGGATGACAACATTTGAAAATGTGTGTATAGCTGGGGTGCCCACTTGCGCAGACAGGCTCTCACCTCCACAAACAGCAGTATATTAGGAAGCATCATTATATTATTAGGAATATATAATATTATTATACTCTAAGGAATTTTATATATATAATATATAGGAAGAATATATAATATTATTAGGAATATATTATATTATTAGGAATTTTATATGCATAATATATAGGAAGAATATATAATATTATTGGGAATATATAATATTATTATTAGGAATATTATAGATATATAGGAAGAATATAAAATATTATTAGGAATATATAATATATTAGGAATATTATATACATTATATATAGGAAGAATATATAATATTAAGAATATGTAATATATAATTATATATACATAATATATATTACATATTCATAATATACATAATATATAGGAAGAATATATAATATTAGGAATATATAATATATTATTAGGAATATTATATACATAATATATAGGAAGAATATATAATATTAGGAATATATAATATATTATTAGGAATATTATATACATAATATATAGGAAGAATATATAATATTAGGAATATATAATATTATATTATTAGGAATATTATATATAATATAGGAAGAATATATATTATTAGGAATAGATCATATTATATTAGGAATATTATATATATAATATATAGGAAAAATATATAATATTAGGAATATATAATACATTGTTAGGAATATAATATATATTACAGGAAGAATATATAATATTAGGAATATATAATATTATATTGTTATGAATATTATATATAATATATAGGAAGAATATATATTATTATTAGGAATATATAATATATTAGGAATATTATATAATATATAGGAAAATATATTATTAGGAATATATTATATTAGGAATATTATATACATAATATATAGGAAAAATATATAATATTATTAGGAATATATAATATAATCTTAGGAATATATAATACATTGTTAGGAATATAATATATATTACAGGAAGAATATATAATATTAGGAATATATAATTTTATATTGTTATGAATATTATATATAATATATAGGAAGAATATATATTATTATTAGGAATATATAATATATTAGGAATATTATATAATATATAGGAAAAATATATTATTAGGAATATATTATATTATTATATTAGGAATATTATATACATAATATATAGGAAGAATATATAATATTATTAGGAATATATAATATATTCTTAGGAATATATATATAATATATAGGAGGAATGTATAATATATTCTTAGGAATATTATATGCATAATATATAGGAAGAATATATAATATTATTTATTTATTTATTCTTAGGAATATATAATATTATTTTATTAGCAATATTATATACCTAATATATAGGAAGAATACATAATATTCTTAGGAATATATAATATATTCTTAGGAATATTATATACATAATATATAGGAAGAATATATCATATTCTTAGGAATATATAATATATAATTATATAATTAGGAAGTATATTAGGAAGTAGCCCTGCCAATGCCCTGCACAAACACAATCCTGCCCACCATCCATTCACATGAGGACAATTTCATCCTAGATCTTCTGTGTTTTCTCCACCACAGACATCCCAGTGTTCCTTACTCTCTCCATTGGTGTGGAATTTGCATGACCCCGCCCACTACCTCTCCCTTAACCCATTCCTATTATTTTCTACGTCACACAGCAAACACAGAGGAATTGATCAGTAACTGAACATACTAGAGAGGTTTGGGGAGAACAAAATGGGGGACGATGAGGCCTGGCTCGAGAGCAGGACGTGTGAAAAAGATCTTGGAGTCCTCGTGGACAACAAGTTAAACATGAGCCAGGAATGTGATGTGGCGGCAAAAAAAGCCAATGGGATTTTGGCCTGCATCAAGAGTCTAGATCCAGGGAAGTCATGCTCCCCATGCTCTATTCCGCTTTGGTTAGGCCATACCTGGAATCACACTGTGTCCAATTGTGGACACCACAATTCAAGAGAGATATTGACTCTAAGCTGGAATGTGTCCAGAAGAGGGCAACTCAAATGATCAAGGGTCTGGAGAACAAGCCCTATGAGGAGCGGCTTAGGGAACTGGGCATGTTTAGCCTGAAGAGGAGAAGCCTGAGAGGAGATATGATAGCCATGTATAAATATGTGAGAGGAAGCCACAGGGAGGAGGGAGCTTGTTTTCTGCTTCACCGGGGACGCAATGCAGCCATGGCTTCAAACTACAAGAGAGGAGATTCCATCTGAACATGAGGAACTTGTGAGAGCCGTTCAGCAGTGGAACTCTCTGCCCCAGAGAGTGGTGGAGGCTCCTCCTTTGGAAGCTTCTAAACAGAGGCTGGATGGCCATCTGTCGGGGGTGATTTGAATGCGATTGTCCTGCTTCTTGGCAGAATGGGGTTGGACTGGATGGCCCACGAGGTCTCTTCCAACTCTACGATTCTAGGATTCTAACTTAACATGATTTATAGGAGTTGTAGGTCCTGGGATGTATAGTTCACCTGCAATCTAAGAGCACTCTGAACTCCACCAATGATAGACCTAGAGCTAACTTGGCACACAGGACCCCCATGACTGACAAAAAATACTGGAGGTCTTTGGAGGGTTTAAAGGAGTTGTAGTTCACCTACATCCAGAGCACACTATGAACTCAAACAAGGATGGATCTGGACTAAACTCGGCATGCATACCCAATATGCTCAAATTTGAATACTGGTAGATTTTGGGGGGAATTGGCCTGGGCATTTTGGAGTTGTAGGTACTGGGATGTATAGTTCACCTGCAATCAGTGAGCACTGTGAAGGAGAGGAAAGTAGAGGAGGACAGAAAGAAGAGAGATGAGAGAAAAAGAAAAAAGAGAAGAAAGAGGAAAGGAGACGAGAGGAAAAGTTAGAAAAGGAGAGAAGAGAAGAGATGAAAAGGAAGAGAAGGAAATGAGGAAAGAAGAAAGTAAAGAACGGGGGGGGGAGGACAGAAAGGAGAGGAGAAAGGAAAGAAAAAGGCGAGAAAAAAGGGAAGTAGAGGAAAAGAAAGGGGAGAAGAGATGAAAGAAGAAAGAAGGGAAGAAAGGGAAACAGGAGAGAAGAGGGAAAGGAGAGGAGATGAAAGGATTAGAAATGAGAGGAGAAGGAAAGGAGAGGAGAAGAAAGGAAATAAAGAAGAGGAAAGTAAAGGATGAGGATGGGAGGAAAAGGAAATGAGAAGAGAGGTGATGAGAGAAGGAAGAGAAGAAAGTAGAAGAAGGAAAATAAAGAAGAGAAGAAACGGAGAGGAGAAGAAAGGAGAAAAGAGGAAAAGAAAAGGAGAGGAAAGTACAGAAGAAAGAGGAAGGAAAAGAAAGGAGAGAAGAAAGAAGAAGATTAGAAATGAGAGGAGAAGAAAAGAGGAAAGGAGAGGAGGAGAAGGGAAAGAGGAAAGGAGAGGACAGGATAGAAAAAGGAAAGGTGATGAGAGAAGGAAGAGAAGAAAGGAAAAGAAGGGAAATAGGAGAGGAGAAGAAATGAGAGAAGAGGAAAGTACAAGGACAGAAGAAAGAGGAAAGGAAAGGGAAGAAGAAAGGAGAGGAGAAGAAAGGATTAGAGAGGAGAGGAGAAGAAAAGAGGAAAGGGGAGGAGAAGAAAGAGAAAAATGGAAAGTAGAGGAGGAGGACAGGAGAGGAAAAGGAAAGGAGAAGAAAGAAGAAATGAGAGAAGAGAGGAAAAGAAAGAAGAGGAAAGCACAGAAGAAGATAGAAGAAAGAGGAGAGGAAGAGAAAAAAGAAAGAAGAAGATTAGAAACGAGAGAGGAATGGACAGGAGAAGAAGGGAAAGAGAAAGAAGAGGAAAGTGGAGGAGGACAGGAGAGGAAAAGGAGGAGAAGAAAGGTGATGAGAGAAGAAAGAGAAGAGGAAAAGGAGAGGAGAAGAAATGAGAGAAGAGGGGAAAAGATAGAAGAGGAAAGCACAGAAGAGGATAGAAGAAAGAGGAGAGAAAGAAGAAAGAAGAAGATTAGAAATGAGAGAGGAATGGACAGGAGAAGAAGGGAAAGAGAAAGAAGAGGAAAGGAGGACAGGAGAGGAAAAGGAAAGGTGATGAGAGAAGGAAGAGAAGAAAGAGAAGAAAAGGAGAGGAGAAGAAAAGAAATGAGAGAAGAGGAAAAGAAAGAAGAGGAAAGCACAGAAGAGGGTAGAAGAAAGGAGAGAAAGAAGAAGAAGATTAGAAATGAGGAATGGAGTGGAGAAGAAGGGAAAGAGAAAGAAGAGGAAAGTAGGGAGGAGGACAGGAGAGGAAAAGTAAAGGAGAAGAAAGATGATGAGAGAAGGAAGAGAAGAAAGAGGAAAAGGAGAGGAGAAGAAATGAGAGAAGAGAGGAAAAGAAAGAAGAGGATAGTACAGAAGGGGATAGAAGAAAGAGGAGAGAAAGAGAAGAAGATTAGAAATGAGAGAGGAATGGAGAGGAGAAGAAGGGAAAGAAAAAGAAGAGGAAAAGAGGAGGACAGGAGAGGAAAAGTAAAGGAGAAGAAAGGTGATGAGAGAAGGAAGAGAAGAAAGGAGAAGGAAATGGAGGAGAGAAGAAAGAAGAGGGGAGAGGAAAGTTGTGGAAAGAGGTAAGAGTTGAGCAAGAAGAGGGGGTGAATAATCACCTGGGGGGGGGGGATGTCCCATGGGCCTTCGTAGTGCTCTCTGGGTTGCAAAACCAGCCTTTTCTGTGTGGGGGGCTTTCCCCTTTCCAGAGGGCCCTGTGCCCCTCAACCAGTGCATGCCAATGGGTCTGACCCAGAGCATGGCTGGCCCCTGTTTTCAGAAGCCTGGCTTCCTGTGGTGCGTCTGCAAAGGATTAGCTCACAAGAGGCTAATCTTAATCCTGGGGAGGCATTGTCTTCGGTCACCACTCAGTTTGGTCTCAGCTCCTTGGTTTCCTCCAGAGAATTGGAACCATTCCAATAATAATAATAATAATAATAATAATAATAATAATAAGGAGCCTAGTGTCTAGATCTAAGGAAGTCCTGCTCCCCATGCTCTATTCTGCTTTGGTTAGACCACACCTGGAATATTGTGTCCAATTCTGGGCACCACAATTCAAGAGAGATATTGACTCTAAGCTGGAATGTGTCCAGAGGAGGGCGACTAAAATGATCAAGGGTCTGGAGAACAAGCCCTATGAGGAGCGGCTTAGGGAACTGGGCATGTTAGCCTGAAGAAGAGAAGGATGAGAGGAGATATGATGAGGGCCATGTATAAATATGTGAGAGGAAGCCACAGGGAGGAGGGAGCAAGCTTCCTTTCTGCTTCCTTGGAGACTAGGACGCAATGGAACAATGGCTTCAAGCTACAAGAGAGGAGATTCCATCTGAACATTAGGAAGAACTTCCTGACTGTGAGAGCCGTTCAGCAGTGGAACTCTCTGCCCCGGAGTGTGGTGGAGGCTCCTTCTTTGGAAGCTTTTAAGCAGAGACTGGATGGCCATCTGTCAGGGGTGATTTGAATGCAATATTCCTGCTTCTTGGCAGAATGGGGTTGGACTGGATTATGGCCCAGGAGGTCTCTTCCAACTCTTTGATTCTATGATTCTATGATAATAATAACCATTATTATTCATCGCTCACGCTTGAGGCTCAGGCGTCGGCAGTGGCCGGGAGGGCTTTTGCACAACTGAGACTTGTGCGCCAGCTGCGACCGTACCTCGCGAAGGCTGATCTGGCCGGGGTGGTCCATGCCTTAGTCACCTCTAGACTGGATTACTGCAATGCGCTCTACGTGGGGCTGCCCTTGAAAACGGCTCGGAAATTCCAATTGGTCCAACGGGCAGCAGCCAGAATGTTAACTGGAGGCCCTTACAGAGAGAGGTCAACCCTCCTGTTTAAGGAGCTCCACTGGCTGCCGTTTATTTTCCGAGCCCAATTTAAGGTGCAGGTGCTCACCTACAAAGCCCTGAACGGTTTGGGACCACCCTACCTGCGTGACCGCATCTCTATCTCCGAACCCACACGCTCGCTCCGGTCATCTGGGGAGGCCCTGCTCATGATCCCGCCCGTGTCACAAGTGCGCTTGGTGGGGACGCGAGACAGGGCCTTCTCCGTGGTGGCCCCCCTCTGGAACGCCCTCCCGAAAGATCTCAGACAAGCCCCTACACTGGCAGTCTTCAGAAAGAATTTGAAAACCTGGCTGTTCCAATGTGCCTTTTCAGATTAGGAATCTCCCAGTACCAAATCCTAGAAGCACTTTAGTACCAAAATCACAGCACACTGCACACCGCACTTATACTATAATCCCATATCCCCCCGACACATCAACACTTTTAATCCTGTACCCCTACTCCGGCCGGCTCAGTTTTTAATAATGTCTTGTTGTATTGCTATTGTATTTGTTTTTTTCTGCTTAATTGTCATTTGCTATGTATTGTATTGTATTGTGTGGGCTTCGGCCTGTTGTAAGCCGCATCGAATCCTTCGGGAGATGCTAGCGGGGTACAAATAAAGTAATAATAATAATAATAATAATATTTATTCCCCGCCACTATCTCCCCAAGGGACTTGGAACGGCTTACGTGAGGCCAAGCCCAACAACACATCCAAAACAACAAGCAATAATAAAACAACAAGCAATAAACAATACAATTAATATAACTCACAGGTAGACAATAACACACAACGATTTAAAAACCCATGGCTGAGCCAGATGCAATAGTTAAAACTTCAAAAATAAATGCTGGACATGAACAGAGGGTGTCTCTACTAGGAGGGTTTTAAACCAAAAGTAGAGTACAACCCACGTATTTTCTGTTTGTCATGGGGGTTCTGTGTGGGAAATTTGCCCCAATTCTGTCGTTGGCGGAGCTCAGAATGCTCTTTGATTGTAGGTGAACTATAAAGCCCAGCAAATATTCTGCTTTGGTTAGACCACATCTGGAGTATTGTGTCCAATTCTGGGCACCACAATTCAAGAGAGATATTGACAAGCTGGAATGTGTCCAGAGGAGGGCGACTCAAATGATCAAGGGTCTGGAGAACAAGCCCTATGAGGAGCGGCTTAAGGTGCTGGGCATGTTTAGCCTGAAGAAGAGAAGGCTGAGAGGAGATATGATGAGGGCCATGTATAAATATGTGAGAGGAAGCCACAGGGAGGAGGAGGGAGCAAGCTTGTTCTCTGCTTCCCTGGAGACTAGGACGCAATGGAACAATGGCTTCAAACTACAAGAGAGGAGATTCCACCTGAACATGAGGAAGAACTTCCTGACTGTGAGAGCCGTTCAGCAGTGGAACTCTCTGCCCCGGAGTGTGGTGGAGGCTCCTTCTTTGGAAGCTTTTAAGCAGAGGCAGGATGGCCATCTGTCAGGGGTGATTTGAATGCAATATTCCTGCTTCTTGGCAGAATGGGGTTGGACTGAATGATGGCCCAGGAGGTCTCTTCCAACTCTTTGATTCTATGAAATACAACTTCCACATTGCATTAGCTGGACAGGGTAGAGATGCTCCTTGTGTCCTGCAAAGCACGTGGGGCTGGCCCTGGAGGGGCGTGGCCAGGTAAGGAGGGGCGTGGCTTGGCTTCTCACCTGCCTCCATTCATCCTTTGGGTCCCTGGGAGGAGGACGCAGCTTGCAAGCAAGCAGGAGCCATGAGCTGCAGAGAGTAAGTTGCTCCCTGTCAGAGGACAAAGAAGATCCTTTGGGGGTGGTTGGGGGGAGAAACAGCAATGTGGTGTGAGACCAATGATGGAGATGGTAGAATTGCAATAGTTGCAACTATGAGTTTTGCAAAGCCATGAGAAGGTGCACCTTGCAGGTGTCATCTTTCTGAGAAGAGCTATAACCTGGGGTTCAAACTCCATCCTTCCATTCTTCCATTCTTCCTTCTTCTTCAAAGGTTGGACTGCCATCATCATTATTATTATTATTATTAAGTTTATTTCTACCCCGCAAAAAAAAGGCCAACAATTAAGATATTGTGTTGTCGAAAGTTTTCACAGCCAGAATGCCTGGGTGGTTGTGAGTTTTCCGGGCTGCCTAGTCATGTTCCAGAAGCATTCTCTCCTGACGTTTTGCCTCCATCTATAGCAGGCATCCTCAGAAGTTGTGAGGTCAACTACAGGAACATGGCCATACAGCCCGGAAAACTCACAGCAAACCAAATAAAAATATTCTTATTTTTATACTTATTTTCTGTCCCAGAGAGAATTGGAATTTGAAAAATGTGGCTTGTTGTGGAAGGATTGGTGCGAAAGCTTCATTGGAGACCCCTTTCCCATGATAACAACTCTTTTGAGAGTGGATTTCCCTTCCAAGGAAGCGATTCCTTTCACTTCCTTCCTTCCTGTTTATCTTTCCTTCCTTCTCATCCCTTTCATCCTTCCTTCCTTCCTTCCTTCCTTCCTTGCTTGCCTTTTGTCTTTCCTTCTTTCTGTCTTTTCTTTATCCCTCCCTCTTCCTTCCTTCTCATCCCTTTCATCCTTCCTTCCTTCCCTTTTGTCTTTCCTTCCTTCACTCTTTCTTCCTCTCTCCATTCCCTCCCTCACTTTTATCCTTTCTTCTGTTTTTCCTTCCCTTCTTTCCATCCTTGCCTTCCACTCTTCCCTCTTTTCTGTTTGTCTTTCCTTCCTTCTGTCTTTTCCTTTATCCTTTCCTTCGCTTCCTTCCTTTCTCATCCCTTTAATCCTTCCTTTCCCTTCGTCTTTTCTTCCTTCTCTTTCCTTTATCCCTTCCTTCCTTCCTTCCCTTCTCTCTTTCTTCCCTTCCTCCTTCCCTCCCTCTTTCTCCCTCTCTCCATTCCCTCCCTTTCATCCTTCCTTCTCTTTTTCCTTCCCTTCCTTCTTTCCATCCTTGCCTTCCACCCTTCCTTCCTGTTTGTCTTTCCTTCCTTCTGTCTTTTCCTTTATCCTTTCCTTCGCTTCCTTCCTTTCTCATCCCTTTAATCCTTCCTTCCCCTTCGTCTTTTCTTCCTTCTCTTTCCTTTATCCCTTCCTTCCTTCCTTCCCTTCTCTCTTTCTTCCCTTCCTCCTTCCCTCCCTCTTTCTCCCTCTCTCCATTCCCTCCCTTTCATCCTTCCTTCTCTTTTTCCTTCCCTTCCTTCTTTCCATCCTTGCCTTCCACCCTTCCTTCCTGTTTGTCTTTCCTTCCTTCTGTCTTTTCCTTTATCCTTTCCTTCGCTTCCTTCCTTTCTCATCCCTTTAATCCTTCCTTCCCCTTCGTCTTTTCTTCCTTCTCTCTTTCCTTTATCCCTTCCTTCCTTCCCTTCTCTCTTTCTTCCCTTCCTTCTTCCCTCCCTCTTTCTCCCTCTCTCCATTCCCTCCCTTTCATCCTTCCTTCTCTTTTTCCTTCCCTTCCTTCTTTCCATCCTTGCCTTCCACCCTTCCTTCCTGTTTGTCTTTCCTTCCTTCTGTCTTTTCCTTTATCCTTTCCTTCGCTTCCTTCCTTTCTCATACCTTTAATCCTTCCTTCCCCTTTGTCTTTTCTTCCTTCTCTCCTTTATCCCTTCCTTCCTTCCTTCTCATCCCTTTCATCCTTCCTTCCTTCCTTTCCTTTTGTCTTTTCTTCTCTTTCTTCCCTTCCTCCTTCCCCCCCTCCCTCTTTCTCCCTCTCTCCATACCCTCTCTCCCTTTCATCCTTCCTTCTTTTTTCCTTACTCCTTCCCTTCCTTCTTTCCATTCTTGCCTGCCTGCCTGCCTGCCTGCCTTCCTTCCTTCCTGTTTGTCTTTCTTTCCCTCCTTTCTCATCCCTTTAATCCTTCCTTCCGTTTTGTCTTTTCTTCTTTCTCTTTCCTTCCTTCCTTCCTTCTCATCCCTTTCATCCTTCCTTTCCTTTTGTCTTTCCTTCTCTCTTTCTTCCTTTCCTCCTTCTCTCCCTCCCTCTTTCTCTCTCCATTCCCTCCCTTTCATCCTTCCTTCTCTTTTTCCTTCCTCCTTCCCTTCCTTCTTTCCATTCTTGCCTGCCTGCCTTCCTTCCTTTCTCATCCCTTTAATCCTTCCTTCCTCTTCGTCTTTTCTTCCTTCTCTTTCCTTCCTTCCTTCTCATCCCTTTCATCCTTCCTTTCCTTTTGTCTTTCCTTCTCTCATTCTTCCTTTCCTCCTTCTCTCCCTCCCTCTTTCTCTCTCCATTCCCTCCCTTTCATCCTTCCTTCTCTTTTTCCTTCCTCCTTCCCTTCCTTCTTTCCATTCTTGCCTGCCTGCCTTCCTTCCTTTCTCATCCCTTTAATCCTTCCTTCCTCTTTGTCTTTTCTTCCTTCTCTCTTTCCTTTATCCCTTCCTTCCTTCCTTCCTCCTCATCCCTTTCACCCTTTCTTCCTTTCCTTTTGTCTGTCCTTTTCTCTTTCTTCCTTTCCTCCTTCTCTCCCTCCCTCTTTCTCCCTCTCTCCATCCCCTCCCTCCCTTTCATCCTTCCTTCTCTTTTTCCTTCCTCCTTCCCTTCTTTCTTTCCATTCTTTCCTCCCTCCCTCCTTTCATTTCCATCCTCCTTCTCTGCCTCATTCTTAACTATGAGTTGTGTATAGTTTGGATGTTTGTCCCGTAAATGAGTCATACGGGGGTCCCGAGAGGAAAAAAATACCTGGATGAGATGGTCCTTTGGGGGGGGGGGGCTCTTCTAGGATCCTTCTCCGAATGGCTCAATTGCTAACACCGCCATCTTCTGCCTTCAGCCTCTTCCAGGTCTTTGGTACCCGGGCCATCACCCCTCGGGCCACTCCCGCCACCCGGCTTTCCCTGAGCCACCCGCCTCCCATTCGCAAGCTCCTCGACTCCTACGAAGAGCTCCGGGAAGGCCTGGGACACCCATCCTTGCGCCCGTGCCTCAACAGCACCACCTTCTCCGCTGCGGAACCTGAGAGGCCACATCAGGAGGTGGCCAAGGCCTGTCGCGGGAAGAAGAAGAAGAGGGTGGTCTTTGCGGACATGAAGGGCTTCTCGCTGACCGCCGTCCGGATCTTCTCCAAGATCGAGGAGGACCTCTGCGACCTCCAGCAAGCCCTCTCGCACTTGACCGGCTTCCGGGAGAAGCTGCGAGGGCCGCGTCCCGAGGCGAGGAAGTACCTCCCGGACTTCCCGCAGCCTTCCGCCGACTACGTAGCTTTCCGCAGCCGCCTGCAGAGCGGCTTCGTCTGCTTGGAGAACTGCCTCGTCCAGGAGAAGTCCATCTCCGGGACCATCAAGGTCAAGAACCTCAGCTACGAGAAGAAAGTCTTTGTCCGCATCACCTTCGATTCCTGGCGCAGCGCCCGCGACGTCGCTTGCCGGTACATGCCCAACACCTATGGCTACTCCGACACGGATACGTTCTCCTTCGAGGTGCCCTTTCCCAAAGGATGCGCTCCCTGCCACAACATTGAGTTCTGCGTTTGCTTCCACAGCGGAGAGAAAGTCTATTGGGATAACAACCATGGGAAGAACTACCGGATACGGCAAGCGTTGGGCCCTCCGCTGCCCAGCGCCCTTTCACGCCTGGCCAAGAGCGGCCAGCCCCTGGGCAGCTCCTCTCGGGCCGCCGCTCTGGTTCTCTCTCGCTTGCAGACCTGGCGGCGATCAGGCGACCCCGCATACTGGTAGGGGAGGCTTTGGAGCAAGCCCCTTCCCTGGGGGTCCTGCTCTCCACTCCAAGGCATTGCCCTTTGGGACACCCTGGCCAGGACTTTCTTTGTGTCCACGGCACCACAGACCATGCATGGCGATAGGGCCAGAACTTCTCGACCTTCTCAGAATCAGTAGTTTGGCTGCCATGTGTCTCGGACTTCTTAGAAGCATCAAGGAGACCTTGGGTATCTCTACACTATAATTCTGCCCCATTTTAACACTAGGAAATTATGCACCTTGGAGTTGGTGAGGCCCCAACACTCTGGTCGAGAAGGCCAAAGACCTCATAAAACTACAGCTTCCAGAAGTCCATTGGACCGTTGCCATTCAAGTAGTGTTAAACAGGATTCATTCCACAGTGTAGATCAGGCCTGGGAAGACTTTCTAACTTGGGGGCCGCATGCTGGCACTCCCTTCGAGGAGGACTGGCTGCCCAGGGATGGGAGGAAGGAAGGGAGGGAGGGAGGGAGGGAGGGAGGACAGAAATGGAGGAAGAGAGAAAGAGGCAGGTAAGGAAGGAAGGAAGGTAAGGAGGGAGAAAGGTAAGAAGGAAGGAAGGGTGGAAGGGTTGAAGGCAAGGATGGAAAGGAGGAAGGGAAGGGGGAAGGAAGGAAAAGGAGAAGGAAGGACAAAAGGGAGGGAGGGAATGGAGACGGAGAAAGAGGGAAGGAAGGAAAGGCAAAAGGGAAGGAAGGAAGGATGAAAGGGATGAGAAGGAAGGAAGGGAAGGATAAAGAGAGAATGAAAGAAAGACAAAAGGGAAGGAAGGATGAAAGGGATGAGAAGGAAGAAAGGGAATGATAAAAAGAGAAGGAAGGAAGGATGAGGGGGATGAGAAGGAAGAAAGGGAAGGATAAAGAGAGAAGGAAGGAAAGACCAAAGGGAAAGAAGAAAGGATGAAAGGGATGTGAAGGAAGAAAGGGAAGGATAAAGAGAGAAGGAAGGAAAGACAAAAGGGAAGGAAGGGATGAGAAGGAAGAAAGGGAAGGATAAAGAGAGAAGGAAGGAAAGACAAAAGGGAAGGAAGGAAGGATGAAAGGGATGAGAAGGAAGAAAGGGAAGGATAAAGAGAGAAGGAAGGAAAGATAAAAGGGAAGGAAGGAAGGATGAAAGGGATGAGAAGGAAGAAAGGGAATGAGAAGGAAGGAAGGATGAAAGGGATGAGAAGGAAGAAAGGGAAGGATAAAGAGAGAAGGAAGGAAGGAAAGAGAAAAGGGATGGAAGGAAGAAGAGATGGAGGGAAGAGGGAAGGAAGCAGAGGGCCGCTTTTCGTTTACTATTACTATTTCTAGAAACTAATAAAGCAGACGGAGAACACAGCAGAGAATGGGCAAGCCTGGAATCTTTCTTTCTGGGAGAAGCTCGCTAACTAGCTAGCTAGATAGATCAATACATAGATCGATGGATAGATCAGTAGATAGATAGATCGATAGACAGAGAGACGACTTCTGGTCCCCCGACAGTGATACTTCCCCTCTCAAGGGCTTCCTACGCCTCTCCTTTGCCCAGGGTAAGGTCAGGTCAGTTCCTCCTTGCGGTGTTATTTTGAGACAGGGCTGAGACGGATCAAGAACGGAGCACATGTTTGGCAGGCGTCCGCTCTCTGGCTGGATCCCAATTTTTACAAACCGGGCAAGGGGGGCTGGCAAATATTCTGCAAGAGCGGCTACCGACCAAAGTAAACAAGGCTGGGTTTGACCAATCGATAGTCTGGCTGAGTGGGATGTCACTGTCCTAGGAGACAGGTCCAGGCAACAAGCAAGGCTTATTTTCTTTCCAAAACAGACGGTCGGACGTCACTTGCTTCTTCATCCGTGATCCAAAACTGAGCGTTCACGGCTTTTGTAAAACCGTCGCTCCCTTGGTTTCATAGCATTCAAAGTGGTGTCCAACTGCATTCATTCTATTTTATTATTTATTTATTTCATCTACTTATACCCCGCCCTTCTCACCCCGGGGGGGACTCAGGGCGGCTTACAGAGGAGGCACAATTAGATGCCTAAATCAATTGACAGCAATACAAAGTACAAAAAAGCAATTCAGCAGTTAAAATTAAAACATCAATACATAATAAATTTAAAACAGTCTCATGGTCAGGTTCAGAGTCCATATCTCCATTCCATTCCATTTGTCCTTGTCTATTGTCAGATCCTTAATTTAGTTGCCAGTGGGTCCAAAGGCTTGGTCCCAAACCCAGGTCTTCAGTTTTTTCCTGAATGCCAGAAGGGAAGTCGCCGATCTAATCTCCCCGGGGAGTGAGTTCCACAGGTGGGGGGCCACCACCGAGAAGGCCCTGCTCCTCGTCCCCGCCAACCTCACTTGTGAGAGTGGCGGGGTCGAGAGCAGGGCCTCCCCAGAAGATCTTAAACTTCGAGGTGGGATGTAGAGGGAGATCCGTTCGGACAAATACACTGGGCCGGAACCGTATAGGGTGTTATAGGTCAAAACCAGCACTTTGAATTGTGCTCGGAATTGGATCGGCAGCCAGTGGAGCTGACGCAACAGGGGGGTGGTATGCTCCCTGTACGCCGCTCCGGTGAGCAACCTGGCTGCTTCTCGCTGGACTAGAAGTTTCCGAGCAGTCTTCAAAGGCAGCCCCACGTAGAGTGCGTTGCAGTAATCCAACCGGGATGTGACAAGAGCGTGGACCACCGTGGCCAGTGTTTCTCAATCTTCCTAATGCCGTGACCCCTTAATGCAGTTCCTTTTGTTTTGGTGACCCCCAACCATCACATTATTTCCGTTGCTACTTCCATAACTGTGATTATGCACCAGAAGTCCAACACGGACCCCAATACAAGGTTTTCTTGGCGCTCTCTCATCCGTAGGGTCACCCTAAGTCAATGCCAGCTTGAAGGCAATTAGCAAAACATTTCCCGGCGACTAATCTTGAGAGAGAGTCTGATACCCGGGGACTATTTATAACCAGCCCGTTAAGTAGCCATGGATAGCCTGACCCGCTTTGAAGTGGCCTAATGAACCTTAAAGCCATCCAAGTTGGTCCTTCTCACAACGACTTAGGGCTGCAGTTTTTATTTGGCCTCTATCCCTCTATCTATCTATATATATAAATGCTCTGTGCAAAATGAGTACCTTAAAAACCAAAGAACCAATGAACGAAATCACACCAAATTTGGCATCAAAATGTCTCACAACATAAGCAGTGACCATCACTCAAAAATTAGGATTTTGTCATTTGGGAGTTGTAGTTGCTGGGATTTATAGTTCACCTACAATCATCAACGATGAAATTGAACCAAACTTGGCACACAGAACTCCCATGACCAACAATAAATACTGGAAGTGTTTGGTGAGCATTGACCTTGAGTTTGCGAGTTGTAGTTCACCTACATCCAGAGAGCACTGTGGACTCAAAGAATTATGGATCTCGACCAAACTTGGCACAAGCACTCAATATGCCCAAATATGAACACAGATGGAGTTTGGGGGACTTTGACATTTGGGAGTTGTAGTCACTGGGATTCATAGTTCACCTACAATCAAAGAGCATTCTGAACCCCACGAATGACAGAATCGGGGCAAACTTCCCACACAGAACCTCTATGACCAACAGAAAATACTTAAAGCCATCCAATCCAACTCCCTTCATCAGGGCAAGAAAACGTAATCAGAGTCATCCTGACAAAGAGCCATCCAGCCATAGATAGATAAAGATATAGATAGATAGATAGATAGATAGATATAGATAGATTAGATAGATAGATAGATAGATAGATAGATGATAGATATGATTCACACACTCACAGATATAGTTTCATAGATTTGAAAGGGATCCCTAAAGAAGGACAATGATATGTTGCATTTTCCAGAGTAGGCAAACCAGACACTCTCCACATCATCACTAGCAAAGAAACAGCAAGAAATACTGTTTACTCACAAGCAGAAAGAAATTACATATATTAGAAACCAACACTTTCTCATTACTTTATTTTCCAGATCAACAGACTGGGCCACAGCAACGCCTGGCAGGGGACAGCTAGTTTATAATTATTTTCCTAAATGTAAATATTCTGGGAGATGGGGAAGTGGGTGCAAAGACTTTTCCTCTACTCTGCAAAACCACTTTTTTGAATGTATATTTTTGCCAAGAAGGATGTAGTAAACTCTATATTTCTCCACCTTCCTAATGCTGCAATCCCTCATGTTGTGGTTTGTTTATTTATCGTGTCAGGGGCAGCCAGACAATTGTATTACATTTCTAACAGACAAAACACAAAATTTGCAAGCTTGGTAGTTGATTACATGTCCTTTGGCCAGTAGCTGGCCACTTAGAGTGCCTCTGGTGTTGCCGCAAGGAGGTCCTCCATCGTGCATATTAGAATCATAGAATCATAGAACCAAAGAGTTGGAAGAGACCTCCTGGGCCATCCAGTCCAACCCCATTCTGCCAAGAAGCAGGAATATTGCATTCAAATCACCCCTGACAGACGGCCATCCAGCCTCTGTTTCAAAGTTTCCAAAGAAGGAGTCTCCAACACACTCCGGGGCACATGGCGGGGCTCAGGTTGCATTGCAGCAAGTGGTCGGTGGTTTGCGCTTCTCCACACTCACATGTTGTGGATTCCACTTTGTGGCCCCATTTCTGAAGGTTGGTGTTCTGGAACGGCTGTTCCAGGGGCTCCAATTTTGTGTTTTGCACTGAGTGTTTGTTCATAGTCCTAAGTTTCAGGGACTTTGCAGATAGGTGGCTTCCTTTGGCTGCATTCATAGGGCAAGCCACCTGTCAATAATAGTTAGGATCCCTGGTCCCGCCCCTCTCTAAGTTTTTTGGAGGGAAGGGGCCATTTTTCAGTTAGTCTCAGCAAAGGAAGTCAATGCAGAGGATGTAATACAGACGTCCTCCTGTACAAAGGCTTCGTCCCTTAGGACTTCCCGGGGGAGAACAGTCTTAAGAGCCTCTAAAGATTCCGGGGAAACAGCCTTACAGCCCTGAGGAATTCCGGAGGGAATAACAGCTCTAATCGTCAAGATCTCCAGCTAAGTGACTACAGGCCTGCTTGGTTCTGAGACGCAGTTCAGCCGGTAGTGGATTCAAATCAGTCAGGTTTAGGTTCACAGCAGCCTGGGAGGAGCTAGAAAGGGGAATTTCCCTTTGAACAAAGTTATTGAAGATAGTGCCTGTTCCCTGTGGACAAGTTTGAGAGAACTGGTTTCTTTACAGAGAAAGCTTTACAATTCCTGCTTGTTCGTCAATAAAAGACTGTTATATATAAGCTCAAGCCTCCTAAAGACTGTTTAATGAGGGAAATTTCTCTAAAGGCTCCTTTTCGGGGGGCCCGGCTTCCCGCTGGATTCAAGCCACACATTCTCTCTTAAAAGCACTTCATTTCAGGTCCAGCGGCGACAGAACAGCTGGCTCTGCATCTCGTGGTGCCAGAGCGCAGTCTGTTCAGCGCCTTCCAAGTCGCCCAGTCTTCTGTGTGCCCAGGGGGGAGGGAGTCTCTCATCTGGTATCAGCCATTGGTTGAGGTTCTGGGTTTGAGCCTGCCACTTTAACTACCGTGGTATCCCAGGAGGTGTACTTTGGTGAGGCGCCAGCAACCTTGGGCACAGAAGGCCAGAGACCTTAGGAAACTACAGCTCCCACAATGCCATAGCATTGAGCCAGGCACCTGACCAGTCAGTCCCATTGGTTACCTGAGAGCGGAAAGGAGAAGAGCAGAAAAGGCTAGAGAACTTGAGAAACTATAACTCCCACAATGCTATAGCACTGAGGCAGGCACATGACCAGTCTCCTGTTCTGTCTGAGAGTGGAAACGCGATGAGAAGAGCAGAGAAGGCCAGAGACCTTGAGAAACTATAACTCCCACAATGCCACAGAATTGAGGCATGCACCTGACTAGTCAGTCCCATTGGCTGCCTGAAGGTGGAGAGGTGATGAAAAGAGCAGAAAAGGTTAAAGACCCTGGGAAACTATAACTCCCAGAATGCTATAGCATTGAGGCAGGCACCTGACTAATCAGTCCCATTGGCTGCCTGAAGGTAGAAAGGCTTTGAGAAGAGCAGAGAACGCCTTGGGAAGAGAAGGCTAGACCTTGTGAAACTATAACTCCCACAATGCCATAGCATTGAGGCATGCACCTGACTAGTCAGTCCCATTGGCTGCCTGAAGGTGAAGAGGTGTTGAAAAGAGCAGAAAATATTAAAGGCTTTGGGAAGAGAAGGCTAGAGACCTTGAGAAACTATAATTCCCACAATGCTATAGCATTGAGGCAGGCACCTGACTAGTCAGTCCCATTGGCTGCCTGAAGATGGAGAGGCGATGAGAAGAGCAGAGAAGGCTAAAGACCTTGGGAAGAGAAGGCTAGAGACCTTGAGAAACTATAATTCCCACAATGCTATAGCATTGAGGCAGGCACCTGACTAGTCAGTCCCATTGGCTGCCTGAAGGTAGAAAGGCTTTGAGAAGAGCCGAGAAGGCTAAAGACCTTGGGAAGAGAAGCTAGAGATCTTGTGAAACTATAACTCCCACAATGCCATAGTATTGAGGCAGGCACCTGACTAGTCAGTCCCATTGGCTGCCTGAAGGTGGAGAGGCGATGAAAAGAGCAGAAAATATTAAAGGCCTTGGGAAGAGAAGGCTAGAGACCTTGTGAAACTATAACTCCCACAATGCCACAGAGAGCTGAAGGGCAATGACGTCTCTTTAGAGAAAGGAGGGAGGGAGAGCGCCAAACTCCCAATGCGCATGCGCCCAGGAGGGTGCTTCAGCGATGACCATTCCGATTGGCCAATAGCCGACATGGGAGGGGAGGGGGTGGGGGTTATGAGAGCGGCCGCTGATTGGCTGTCACGTTGGCTTGGCAAGGAGTAGGCGGAGTTCCCGAGCAAGCCGGGATGGATAGGAGTGCGTAGGTGGGCGGGGCTATCTGCGTCATCCTTTCGGCCTCGGGGGGGACTTCATTTCCCAGAAGCCTCAGCTACAGTGAAGCAATGACGAGGCCTTCTGGGAAGTGAAGTTTGAGAGGAGCGTTTGAGGAGCAAGAGGGGAAGAGGCGGCGTGCGCGTGCGCAGAAGGGCAGACCGGTCAGGCCACGGCGGCGGCGCCTCCTCCTCCTCTTTCTCCTCAGCCGGAGACCACAAGCAGAAGGAAAGGAAGCGGATGAGGCGACAGGTGAGTGCCACGCCCTTTTGGTCCCCCTTTTTGGGGGAGGGGGCACGAGGGGGCGGTCCGGGCCTGGCTCTGGGAGGCCTCTCACCCCCGCCGGGAGCCTGAAGGGCCTCTCTTCAGGCTGAGGCCAGTTGGAACTCCAACTCCCAGAAGCCCCAGCCAGCCAGGCCTACCGACAGGAATTCTGGGAACTGAAGTCCAAAACAGATAGGAATCCTAGTGTTGCTGTGGCCCAGCCTGGTCATCTCGAAAATAATCAGAAAGTGCTGGTTTCTCATCTATTGAATGTCTTGATACTTGTGGGTAAACACTATATCTAATAGGTTCTTGTGGGTTTTTTCGGGCTATAGAGCCATGTTCTAGAGGCATTCTCTCCTGACGTTTCGCCTGCATCTATGGCAAGCATCCTCAGAGGCAGTGAGGTCTGTTGGAAATAGGAAAATGGGCTTATATATCTGTGGAATGACTGGGGTGGGGCAAAGAGCTCTCTGCTGAAGCTAGGTGTGAATGTTTCAGCTGATCACCATTAGCATTTGAAGGCCTGACTGAGCCTGGGAAAATGTTCTGTTGAGAGGTGTTAAGATGTGCCTGGTTGTTTCTATATCTATTGCCGAAGGCCTTCATGGCTGGAATCACTGGGTTGTTGTAGGTTTTTTCGGGCTATATGGCCATGGTCCAGAGGCATTCTCTCCTGACATTTCGCCTGCATCTATGGCAAGCATCCTCAGAGGCAGTGAGGTCTGTTGGAAATAGGAAAATGGGCTTATATATCTGTGGAATGACCGGGGTGGGGCAAAGAGCTCTCTGCTGAAGCTAGGTGTGAATGTTTCAGCTGATCACTTCATTAGCATTTGAAGGCCTGACTGAGCCTGGGAAAATGTTCTGTTGAGAGGTGTTAAGATGTGCCTGGTTGTTTCTATATCTATTGCCGAAGGCTTTCATGGCTGGAATCACTGGGTTGTTGTAGGTTTTTTCGGGCTATATGGCCATAGTCTAGAGGCATTCTCTCCTGACGTTTCGCCTGCATCTATTTATTTATTATTTATTTATTATTTCAGTTACATTTACCCCGCCCTTCTCAACCCCCAAGGGGGCACTCAGGGCGGCTTACAAAAAAAGGCACAATTCAATGCCTACATACAGTAAGGTAAAGGTAGTCCCCTGACATTAAGTCCAGTCATGTCTGACTCTGGGGTGTGGTGCTCATCTCCATTTCTAAGCCGAAGAGCTAGCGTTGTCCGTAGACACCTCCAAGGTCATGTGGCCGGCATGACTGCATGGAGCGCCGTTACCTTCCCGCCGGAGCGGTACCTATTGATCTACTCACATTTGCATGTTTTCGAACTGCTAGGTTGGCAGAAGCTAGGGCTGAAAGCAGAAGCTCACGCTGCTCCCTGGAACTGAACCTGCGACCTTTTGATCAACAAGCTCAGCAGCTCAGTGCTTTTACCCACTGCGCCACTGGGGACTCCTCTACATAGAGTGTGTGTGTGTATATATATATATATATATATATATATATATATATATAAAACAATGAACATTTGTCACAATTAAACAGTCCATATGTAACACAATCATTAAAATCATTAAAACTAATTGTAAGCTCAGCATGCGTCTTCAGTGTTCCATAATTCCATTCCATTTGTCAATTCCAGTCTATCGCCACGTCCTTTTTCATCTGCCAGGTTGTCGAAATGCCTGATCCCACATCCATGTTTTCAATTTTTTCCTGAAGGAAAGGAGAGATGTCGCTGATCTAATTTCCCCCGGGAGTGAGTTCCACAGGTGGGGGGCCACCACCGAGGAAGCCCTGCTCCTTGTCCCCCCCAGTCTCACTTGTTGTTGGGGGTTGAGAAGGGCGGGGTAGAAGTACTTGAAATAAATAAATAAATAATAAACTGACCCCTTGATTAGCATTTGATGGCCAGGCAGTGCCTGGAGCAATCTTTTGTTGAGAGGTGATTATATGCCCCGTATTGGTTCCTCTCTGTTTTTTTGCTGTTGTGATTTTAGAGTTTTAGAGCAGAGGTGAGATCCCCTCACCTCTGCAGGAGTCTACTGTATCCCATGCAGCTGTGGACAAGTCTACATAGGGACCACCAAACACAGCAGCGTTGCCCAGACACGCATCAAGGAACATGCAAGGCACTGCAGACTACTTCAGCCATAGCAGAGCACCTGAGGAACCAACCTGGACACAGCAGATTATTTGAGAGCACAGAAATGCTGGACCACTCTCACAACCACCATGTCAGACTACACAGAGAAGCCACTGAAATCCACAAGAAGCATGTGGACAATTTCAACAGAAAGGAGGAAACCATGGAAATGAGCACAATCTGGCTACCAGTATTAAAAAACTCTAAAATTAGAACAGCACAACAACAGAGAGGAACAAACAAGGACATTTAATCACCTCTCAACAAAAGATTGCCCCAGGCACTGCCAGGCCATCAAATGCAAACCAAGGTGGTCAGTTTGAAACATTCACACCTAGCTCCAACAGACAAGAGTCCTTTGTCCCACCCTAGTCACTCCACAGATATATAAACCCATTTTCCTACTTCCAACAGACCTCACTACCACTGAGGATGCTTGCCATAGATACAGGCGAAATGTCAGGAGAGAATGCCTCTAGCCCGAAAAAACCTAGATAGATATGATTCTCTCACACACAGAGATATAGTATCATAGATTTGAAAGGGACCCCTATAGAAGGGCAATCATATGTTGCATGTTCCAGAGTAGGCAAACCAGACACTCTCCACATCAACACTGACAAAGAAACAGCAAGAAATACTGTTTACCCACAAGCAGAAAGACATTACATAGATTAGAAACCAATACTTTCTCGTTACCCTATTTTCCAGATCACCAGACTGGGCCACAGCAACGCCTGGCAAGGGACAGCTAGTATATAATAAAAATGTAATGTTCGTTTGTGGGATTAACATAACTCAAAAACCACTGGGCAAATTGACACCAAATTTGGACACAAGACACATATCAGGTCAATGAGTGACCATCACTCATAAAAATACTGAAAAACACAGCGGAAGGGACTTAACCCCCCCCCCCCAAAAGACACTACTGCACATGCACAAAACCACATACACACACACACATATATACACATATACACAAATGTGACACCTAATTTGGACACAATGAACCTATCAGGCCAACAAGTGACCATCACTCATAAAAAGCACTGCAAAACACAGCAGAAGAGACTTAAAAGCCAAAAAAACAAAGAATACATTACAACACATGCGCAAAACCACACACACATACGTGTGTGTGTGTATATGTGTGTGTGTGTGTGTGTGTATATATATATATATATATATATATGCAAGCACATGTACACAAATATATACACACACAAAACACATATATGCAGACTGGCCCACAGCAACGCATGACGGGACGGCTTGTGTGTGTGTGTGTATATATATATATATATATATATATACGTGTGTGTGTGTGTGTGTATACATGCACACACACATCTATAAGCAAATATTTCAAAATCCCAAACACTTCTGGTGCCAAGCGTTTTGAATAAGGGAAACTCAACCTATATATGAAACATGTATGGTAATTTGTAAATATATATGCAAATATTCCACAGCTATGAAACCCAAGATGGTTGTGGTAACAAGCATTTTGGATCAGGAAGACTAAAGCGGTATATGAAACATATGAATCTTGTGTTTCACATTGGAGTCTCCTCTCCTAAAATGTGATGCATCTCATTTGGTACATGTACTTACAGACGACTCATAGTTAAGAACGGGGCTGAAGCAACAGAAAGCGAGAGAAATCTGCCCCTTGGAAGGGAAATTCACTCAAAAGAGTTACCGTATTATCACGGGGAAAAGAGATCTCCACTGAAGCTTTCTCACCAAACCTTGTTTCCACAGCAAGCCAAATTTGTCAAAATTATCCAATTATCGCAAGGATAGAAAGGGAAGTGAAATCTTTTGCACATACAGCAAGACAAACACCACAAGGATGTTAACTCTTCCCTGTTTCATCCAAAGCTTGTATATTTGTGTGTGTGTGTGTATGGCTACACTTAAAAATGTACCTGTTCTGACTTACATACAAATTCAACTTAAGAACAAGCCTACAGAACCTATCTTGTTCATAACTTGAGCACTGCCTATACTACCAAGTCCAAAATTGTCCTCATAGATGGCTGTGTGCGCGTGTGTAATAATAATTGCTTTGTGGTGGTTCACTGGACACCAACTCATATTGTATAATATTACTTTCAGGCTGTGAATGTATAAGGTATAAGTGGAACATTAATGAAGTGTGTGTGTAGACTTGGTTCTCAACTCCTGTGGCGCAGTGGGTTAAACCCTTGTGCCAGCAGGATTGCAGACCGACAAGTCCTAGGTTTGTGCGCCAGCTGCGCCCGTACTCTTAGGAAGTCTGACTTGGCCACGGTAGTCCATGCTCTGGTCACATCCTGTATAGACTACTGCAATGCTCTCTACGTGGGGTTGCCTCTGAAGACTTCTCGGAAGCTCCAAATGGTCCAACGATCAGCAGCCAGGATGATAACAGGAGTGTCGCTCAGGGAGCATACAACTCCTCTGTTGCACCAGCTCCACTGGCTGCCAATTTGCTTCCGGGCACAATTCAAAGTGCTGGATTTAGCCTTTAAAGCCCTAAAGGGTTCTGGCCCGACCTACCTGTCCGAACGCATCTCCTCCTATGAACCAGTTAGGACATTAAGATCGTCCGGGGAGACCCTTCTCTCGATCCCACCAGCTTCACAAGCACACCTGGCGGGGATGAGAGACAGGGCCTTCTCAGTGGTGGCCCCTCGGCTGTGGAACGCCCTACCTACAGAAATCAGATCGGCCCCCTCCCTGTTGGCATTCCGGAGGAAAGTGAAGACCCGGCTTTTCGAATAGGCAGTGTAATCGATTATTGGAACACGGAATAAGGATAATGAGACTGGATTCTGATTCTATCGATGAGACGTGATGGATTTGTTATATTGATGTTTGATGTCTGATGATTAATTAATTGTTAAGGTAAAGGTAAAGGTAGTCCCCTGACATTAAGTCCAGTCATATCTGACTCTGGAGTGTGGTGCTCATCTCCATTTCTAAGCCAAAGAGCCAGTGTTGTCCGTAGACACCTCCAAGGTCATGTGGCCGGCATGACTGCATGGAGCGCCGTTACCTTCCCGCCGGAGCGGTACCTATTGATCTACTCACATTTGCATGTTTTTGAATTGCTAGGTTGGCAGAAGCTAGGGCTGACAGCGGAAGCTCACGCCGCTCCCCGGAATCGAACCTGCGACCTTTCAATCAACAAGCTCAGCAGCTCAGTGCTTTAACCCACTGCGCCACCAGGGGCTCCTAATTAATTGTTACTATTGCTTTAAATGTCCAATGATTTTGTACTATGTATATTGAAACTGTGTTGTTAACTGCTCTGAATCGCCTAAGGGCTGAGAAGAGCAGTATACAAATAAAGTAAATAAATAGGTTTGAATCTGGTGAGAGTGTGGATGAGCTCCCTCTGTCAGCTCCAGCTCCCCATGCAAAGAGGACATGAGAGAAGCCTCCCACAAGGATGGGAAAACATCAAAACATCCGGGCGAAGTCCCCTGGGCAACGTCCTTGCAGACGGCCAATTCTCTCATTCCAGAAGCAACTTGCAATTTCCTAAGTTGCTCCTAACACGAAGAAAAAAATTCTCCCAAGATATCTCATTGTGTATCTACATGCAAATGCAGGAATGCCAAACTCTGCAAACATCCTCAAAATACTTATCTGCACCCGTGTTTGCATGTATGCATTGTGTGCATTCGTGCCTCTTCTAAGATGTGGTGTCTCCCTTAGATGATGATATGTGCTTCCATAATCTAATTACAGTTTGCTAGTATCCCTTGAAGCAACTCTTTAATCAGGCGACAGCCGTAATATATATTTGTGTTTCTATACATCCTGTCACAATAAAGATCAGACATGGGAACCGTTTCATGAAGGCAGGGACTGAATATTTTTTAAATTATATGCAACCAATGAACACTTAAAAGAAACCTTTCTGCCACTGCTCCTCCTCCCTTATTTAAAGGGGAGCAAGTTCCATTTACTCATATGTTCTTTGGGCATGTTAGTTGTAAAGAATGGAAATTGCTCACCTTGTTTAAACTGCCCAAAGAACCGTGTTAGGGACTGTTTGTAATGATGATAAATGCATATAATTTAGCCACACGATTTGCTTCTGTAGGCTTTTCCTCCGCCATGCTTATCAGCACTTCTTCACTGTTTCCCTCTCTATTTTGTTGCCTATCTGTAATCTTCAAACTCTTCAGATGCTGGAGCTGTCATTTACCACAGCTTGCAGCATCAGAGTATTGTATATACTCGAGTATAAGCCTATTTTTTCAGCCCTTTTTATAGGCCGAAAATGTTCCTCTCGGCTTATACTCGAGTCAAGGTTATTTATTATTTTACTCTGTTATTATTATTTTTATTACATGTATTATTTTACTCTATTATTATTACATTTATCATTTTACTCTATTATTATTACATTGTTATATGAACCCATCTCTATACGAACCCCCACAATCCCTTCGATCATCCGGGGAGGCCCTGCTCTCGATCCCACCAGCCTCACAGGTGCGATTGGTGGGAACGAGAGAGAGGGTCTTTTCGGTGGTGGCCCCTCGACTCTGGAACTCATTCCCTAAAGACATCAGACAGGCCCCAACTTTTGGGGAGCTTGAAGACATGGTTGTTCCAGTGTGCCTTCCTGGAATAATGATCCCATAGCACTTTGTCCTCCAAAGCACTTTGCATTTCTTTAGGTCTGCTCGTATGCCCTTCCACAAACGCCACTATCACCTTTTCGTCCAGCATTACTTCCATTTTTAACTTACATTTGGCCTTCCCACTGCTTTTAATTGCGTGTTGTCTTATTGGTATTTTATTGTCTATGTTTTTATTTTAATTGCTTGTACTGTTGTATTTGGGCTTGGCCTCATGTAAGCCGCACCAAGTCCCTTGGGGAGATGGTAGCGGGGTACAAATAAAGTGTTATTATTTATTGTTATTGTTATTTTACTTTATTAATGTTATTATTACATGTATTAATATGTATTATTTTACAATATTTATTATTGCTATTATTACATTTATTATTTTACTGTATTATTACTGTTACTACATTTCCATTATTTTACTCTATTATTATTACTACTACTACTACTACTACTACATTTATTATGTTATGCTCTTTATTATTTATTTATTTATTTATTTATTTATTTGTCGTGTCAGGTCAACCAGTCAGTTATATTACATTTCTAACAGAACAAAGCAAACAAACAGACAAAATACAAAATTTGCAAGCTTGGTAGTGGATTAGATGTCCTTTGACCAGTATCTGGCCACTTGGAGTGCCTCTGGTGTTACTATAAGAAGGTCCTCCCTGGTGCATGTGGCAGGGCTCAGGGTGCATTGCAACAGGTGGTCAGTGGTTTGCTCTTCTCCACACTCGCATGTCGTGGATTCCACTTTGTGGCCCCATTTCTTGAGGTTGGCTCTGCATCTCGTGGTGCCAGAGCGCAGTCTGTTCAGCGCCTTCCAAGTCGCCCAGTCCTCTGTGTGCCTAGGGGGGAGTCTCTCATCTGGTATCACCCACGGATTGAGGTTCTGCGTTTGGGCCTGCCACTTTTGGACTCTCGCTTGCTGAGGTGTTCCAGCGAGTGTCTCTGTAGATCTTAGAAAACTATTTCTAGATTTAAGTCATTGACGTGCTGGCTGATACCCAAACAGGGGATGAGCTGGAGATGTCTCTGCCTTGGTCCTTTCACTATTGGCTGCTACTTCCCGGCGGATGTCAGGTGGTGCAATACCGGCTAAGCAGTGTAATTTATCCAGTGGTGTAGGGGCAGACACCCCGTGATAATGCGGCATGTCTCATTAAGAGCCACATCTACTGTTTTAGTGTGGTGAGATGTGTTCCACACTGGGCATGCATACTCAGCAGCAGAGTAGCACAGCACAAGGGCAGATGTCTTCACTGTATCTGGTTGTGATCCCCAGGCTGTGCCAGTCAGCTTTCATATGATATTGTTTCTAGCGCCCACTTTTTGCTTGATGTTCAGGCAGTGCTTCTTGTAGGTCAGAGCACGGTCCAGACTCCCAGGTATTTGGGTGCGCTGCCATGCTCCAGTGGGATTCCTTCCCAGGTAATAATCCTCAGAGCTCAGGATGCTTGTCTGTTCTTGAGATGAAAGGCACATGTCTGTGTTTTAGATGGGTTGAGGATCAGCTGGTTTTCCCTGTAATAGGCAGTAAGGGCACCTAGAGCTTCGGAGAGCTTCTGTTCTACCATCTCAAAGCTCCCTGCTTTATTATTATTTATTTATTATTATTGGAAGGATACATAAGCACATTGAAGATGCTTAGAATCAGAGTTGGACAGTCTTATCTTAAATTACAGTGTTATGTAAACATTCAAAAACATTTAACCTTCTGAGGCCTCAGTTAATGCAATGTTATTGGTATCTGTTTTTATTTTGAAATTTACCAGTCACTGCTACATTTTCCACCCTTGGTTTATACTTTTAAGTCAATAGTTTTCCCAGTTTTTGTGGTAAAATTAGGTGTCTCCGTTTATATTCAGGTCGGCTTATACTCGAGTATATACGGTAAATGCAATTGTCAAAAGGAGTCACTCCATTGGAGAAAATGGCAGGCAGATGGTAGTGCTGAGCGGGGACTCAGTGGGAATGCATGAGATTTCCACGTGGAGCATTGAGTTCCTGGCTGAGAAAGACACAGTGTGTCACTGTGTGGCTGATTGGAGTGGTCAGTTTAATTGCTTTTCATTTTCTCTTAATATAAGACATCATTCTTTTATTATTGTAACCAGCCATTCCCTGCCACATGTTGCTGTGGCCCAGTCTGGTGATCTGGAAAATAAAGTAATAGTTTCTAATCTATGTAATTCCTTTATACTTGTGGGTAAACAGTATTTCTTGTTGTTTCTTTGCCAGTGTGGATGTGGAGATTGTCTGGTTTGCCTACTCTGGAATATGCTACGTATCATTGTCCTTCTTTAGGGGTCCCTTTCAAATCTATGAGACTATATCTCTGTGTGTGTGAATCAAATATATCTATCTATATCTATGGCTGGATGGCTCTTTGTCAGGAGGGCTTTGATTATGTTTTCTTGCCCTGGTGAAGGGAGTTGGACTGGATGGCCTTAAGTATGGTGGTTCTGGGTGGGAATTTTGCCCCAATTCTGTCGTTGGTGGGGTTCAGCATGCTCTTTGATTGTCCCAATAACTAGAACTCCCAAATGTCAAGGTCTATTTCCCCCAAACTCCATCTGTGTTCATATTTGGGCACATGGAATATTTGTGCCAAGTTTGGTCCAGATCCATCACTGTTTGAGTCCACAGTTCTCTCTGGATGTAGGTGAACTACAACTCCCAAACTCAAGGTCAATGCCCACCAAACCCTTTCTGTTGGTCATGGGAGTCCTGTGTGCCAAGTTTGGTTCTGTGTGGGAAGTTTGGCCCAATTCTATCGTTGGTGGAGTTCAGAATGCTTTTTGATTGTAGGTGAACTATAAATCCCAGCAACATCAACTCCCAAATGACAAAATTTCCTCCAGCATTTTCCCTTCAATTAAAAGAGTGCATTTCCCTAATACTCTGCATTCCCAATAAGTGAAAAAGGCAAGACAAGGAGAAGGAGGAAGAGGGAGGAAAGGGGGAAAAGAGGCAGGACCGGAAGTGGAAGTGTCCTCCCTCCTTCCCTCTGTGATTTCCACACTCCTTTTCCACATCTGGGCACTTCCTAGTGGGCCACTCTTGCTCTGATACATTGCCTTGTTTTAACCCTTTGATTCCCTGTTGTTAATATTCTAGGTGTCTAGCGCCAAGCCAGACGGGTAACAGTCGGAGACTCCATATTACCTGATATTTTCATGTATCCGACGTTCTGCCAGCCAGTTTATGTCAGATAAGCGAGACTCTACTGTATAAATAAAGAAAAGGTAGATTGAACATGATGTGTTAAGCAGTTTCATGCTCACTTTGCCACTATGCTTACTGTGGCTCTTGCATTGCCATGTGCGGTGTGTGAGGTGCTACAAACACGCCCTGGGGTATTTATAGCCTGTTTCTAAAATATTTAAGGCTGTACTTGTCAGATTTAAGAAGGTTCCCTGCATATGTCATTCTTCAAAGGTATTTTTGTTTTATTTTGGGGGGAGCTGGAGCGTTTTCTGCCTCTCACTGATATTTCTAGAATTTCAGGCTCTCTCTGTTGACCCACCAGAGATGCTTATAAATTAGGCTGGAGCTTCTTGTTTCTGGTGGTCACGGTATTTAAAGAATGGTTGCTGCGATGCAGTCAGACATCCATCCAGGACACATTGTGCCACTGTTCCATGGATTACAAAGCCAACCTTGTCCAGTTTCTGATTCTTCAGCATCATTCTTTATTTATCTACTAGCCGTCCCCTGCCATGCGTTGCTGTGGCCCACATGGGGGTTCTGTGTAGGAGGTTTGGCCCAATTCTATTGTGGGCTGGGTTCAGAATGCTTCTATTTTCCCCAAACTCCACCAGTGTTCACATTTGGGCATATTGAGTATTCGTGTAGAGTTTGGTCCAGATCCATCATTGTTTGAGTCCACAGTGCTCTCTGGATGTAGGTCAGTGTTTCTCAACCTGGGGGTCGGGACCCCTGGGGGGGGGTCACTAGGGGGTTTCAGAGGGGTCACCAAAGACTGTTAGAAAACTCAGTATTTTCTGCTGGTCATGGAGTACTGTGTCCACAGTGCTCTCTGGATGTAGGTGAACTACAACTCCAGAACTCAAGGTCAATGCTCAGCAAACCCTTCCAGTATTTTCTGTTGGTCATGGGGGTTCTGTGTGGGATGTTTGGCCCAATTCTATCGTTGGTGGAGTTCAGAAAGCTCTTTGATTGAAGGTGAACTATAAATCCCAGCAACTACAACTCCCAAATGACAAAGTCTATTTTATCCAAACTCCACCAGTGTTCGCATTTGGGCATATTGGGTATTCATGCAAAGTTTGGCCCAGATCCATCATTGTTTGAGTCCATAATGCTCTCTGGATGTAGGTGAACGACAACTCCCAAACTCAAGGTCAATGCTCAGCAAACCTTGTAAGAACACCACTTCATACATCAACTATTTTCTGTTGGTCATGGGAGTTCTGTGTGCCAAGTTTGGCTCAATTCCATTGTTAGTGGAGTTGAGAAAGCACTTTGATAGTAGATGAACTATAAATCCCAGCAACTACAACTCCCAAATGACAAAATCAATTTTTTTGAGTGAAGGACAAACATTGGGTTGTTAGGTGTCTTGTGTCCAAATTTGGTGTCAATTCATCCAGTGGTTTTTGTGTTCTGTTAATCCCACAAACGAACATTACATTTTTATTTATATAGATAAAGAAAGTTACATTCAGATTCAGTCAGCTGGGAAAAGCAATGTTCATTGTGGTGTTCAACTTTTCCAGGGAATTAAAATTCAGCAGTGAGGAGGTCTGTAGTGATAGATAAGTTTCCATAGAAAACAGCTGGTGCATATCTAGTGATCAGCTGGTACTTATCTAGTGATCTCCCCAGTGCGTAGTTGCAGTGGTGGGACAGGAACATCATTTGTTTATGTGGGCAGATTGTGAGACTGAAACAGCCCACACCAACATGTTTCAGAGTCTGGCGCAGTATACACATTGAGAGTTACGTGAAGATTCCATAGTAATTCAATAGCTGTTGTTTTACTGAAGCCTTGGCCTGTGTATGTCGCATCGAGTCCTTCGGGAGATGTTAGCAGGGTACAAATAAAGTTAATAGTAATAATAATAATAATAATAATAATAATAATTGGTGTGGGAAAATCTCCTTTAGGTTGAAAACTTTGGAAAGTAGTGACATAAGTTGTCAGTTGGGCCCAAACCCAAGTCAACTGAAAACTTGGAAAAAGTTGGAAAACTTTGCCAGATCAGACCCACTTCATACTTGTATTTCAAGGGCAATGTATCATTCATCATCATCATATTTCTTTCCTGTCTCTCCTCAAGGCCTGAGGCAGATACAACATACCATATATACGCAACTATGAGCTGCGTTTTTGGGCCCTGGCCTGAAAAAGCCCCCCTTATACTTGAGTCAAAATTATTTATTGTTTTAATATGTTGTTGTTATTATTATGACATTTATTTTACTCAATTATTATTACATTTACATTATTTTACTCTATTTTTATTTTCTTTCGTTTATTATTTTACTCTATTATCATTACATTTATTATTTTACTTTACTATTACTGTTATTATTACATTTCCATTAATTTACTCTGTTATTATTATTACATTTATCATTTTGCTCTCTTTATTATTATTGAAAGGATACGTAATTATTATTAAGCTGTACAGCTTAATGGTGTAACATTACAAAATGTTGACCATTTCCGCTACCTTGGCAGCCACCTCTCCACCAAAGTCAACATCAATGCCGAAATACAACACCGCCTGAGCTCTGCGAGTGCAGCATTTTCCCGAATGAAGCAGAGAGTGTTTGAGGATCGGGACATCCGTAGGGAGACCAAGGTGCTTGTCTATAAAGCTATTGTCCTCCCAACCCTGCTATACGCCTGTGAAATGTGGACTGTCTACAGACGTCACATGCAACTCCTGGAACGATTCCATCAGCGCTGCCTTCGGAAAATCCTGCAAATCTCTTGGGAAGACAAGCGGACAAACGTCAGCGTGCTGGAAGAAGCAAAGACCACCAGCATTGAAGCAATGGTCCTCTGCCATCAACTCCGCTGAGCTGGCCACGTTGTCCGGATGCCTGACCACCGTCTCCCAAAGCAGTTGCTCTACTCTGAACTTAAGAACGGAAAACGGAATGTTGGAGGACAGGAAAAGAGATTGAAAGATGGGCTCAAAGCCAACCTTAAAATCTCTGGCATAGACACTGAGAACTGGGAAGCCCTGGCCCTTGAGCATGCCAGGTGGAGGTCAGCTGTGACCAGCAGTGCTGCAGAATTTGAGGAGGCGCGAGTGGAGGGTGAAAGAGAGAAACGTGCCAGGAGGAAGGCACCGCCTTCCACCTGGAAACCAATGCCTTCACTGTGGGAGAAGATGCGGGTCAAGAATAGGGCTCCACAGCCACCTACGAATCCACAAGGAAACCCATCATGGAAGACCATCTCACTCGTCCAACGAGGGATCACCTAAGTGAAGTGAATTATTATTATTATTATTATTATTATTATTATTATTATTATTGGAAGGATGCATAAGCACGTTTACATTGAAGAAGGTTAGAATAGGATCTTCCCAGTTTTTGGTAATACAATTAGATGCCTCAACCTATATTTGGATTGGCTTACACTTGAGTATAGACGGTAATTTGGGTGGAGGGGGGTCGTGTCAGAAGCAACTTGAGAAACTGCAAGTTGCTTCTGGTGTGTGAGAATTAGCCGTCTACAAGGACGTTGCTCAGGGGATGTTTCCCAGATGTTTTGACGTTTTCCCATCCTTGTGGGAGGCTTCTCTCATGTGTCTGCATGGGGAGCTGGAGCTGACAGAGGGAGCTCATCCACATTCTCCCCAAATTTGAACCTATGATCTGTCGGTCTTCAGTCCTGCCGGCACAAGGGTTTTACCCATTGTGCCACGGGGGGCTCCTTATATGGTAATTAAAATACATAGATAAAACACCCTAAAACATATATGAAAATACATACGTATAAGATTAAAACACATTAAAATAATGCATACCAATCCAATAAATTTCAGTTCAAAATTCATTGTTTAGAATTGACTGAGTAGACCTATTGGAAGAAATAGGTCTTTTATTCTGTTTTAAATTCTGACAGCTCGTTTAGGTGTCGAATCTCTTCCGGCAGATCATTCCAGAGTCTCTAGAGGCCAATTCAAAGACCCTCTGGGTGAGATACATGGATTGAGGAGACAGGCCTGGCCTTTTTAAAGTAACACAGATGTTATGCCCTTCCAAGCCACATGGCTTACAGCTATCGAAAAGAAAAACTGGATTTTGCAATCTCCTAGAACTGGCAGTTCCTCAAACAAGGATTTCCTGTGGTCAAAGTTAAGGTCAAGGCAACAGTTGAACATTAATTTCCAGTAGAAATCAAGAAGGGAAATGGCACGTGCAGATCCCGCAGTCTGGTCTGAGGACTTCGAGAAGTAGGGGGAGCTGGATAGACTCCCTCAGTAAAGGATAAATAGAACTGAACTAGCGGCCCCCTGCCTGGCGTTGCTGTGGCCCAGTCGGGTGATCTGGAAAATAAAGTAATGAGAAAGTGTGGGTTTCTAATATATGTAATGCCTTTATGCTTATGGGTAAACAGTATTTCTTGCTGTTTCTTTGTCAGTATTGATGGGGAGATCTGGTTTGCCTATTCTGGAACATGCAACATATCATTGTCCTTCTTTAGGGGTCCCTTTCAAATCTATGATACTGCATCTGTCATATACATATGTGTGTGTGTGAATGGCTGGATGGCCCTTTGTCAGGAGGGCTTTGATTATGTTTTCTTGCCCTGGTGAAGGGAGTTGGATGGTCTTAAGGCAGCATTTCTCAACCTGGGAAGTCAAGACTCGGGGGGGGGGGTCACCAGGGAGGTGTCAGAAGGGTCGCCAAAGACCACCAGAAAACACAGCATTTTCTGTTGGTCATGAGGGTTCTGTGTGGGAAATTTGCCCCAATTCTATCGTTGGTGGGGTTCAGAATGCTCGATTGTAGGGGAACTATAAATCCCAGTAACTACAACTCCAAAATGTCAAGATCTATTTTCCCCAAACTCCATCTGTGTTTATATTTGGGCATATTGAGTATCTGTGCCAAGTTTGGTCCAGATCCATCATTGTTTGAGTCCACAGTGCTCTCTGGATGTAGGAGAACTACAACTCCCAAACTCAAGATCAATGCCCACCAAACCTTTCCAGTATTTTCTGTTGGTCATGGGAGTTCTGTGTGCCAAGTTTGGTTCGATTCTATTATTGGTGAAGTTCAGAATGCTCTTTGATAGCAGGTGAACTATAAATCCCAGCAACTACAACTCCCAAATGACAAAATCATAATTTTTTGAGTGATGGTCACTCCTTGTGTTGAGACGTTTTGTTGCCAAATTTGGTGTGATTTCGTTCATTGGTTCTTTTGTTTTTAAGGTACTCATTATGCACAGAGCATATATATATATATATATATATATATATATATATATATATATATATATATTAAGGTACTCATTATGCACAGAGCATATATATATATATATATATATATATATATTAAGGTACTCATTATGCACAGAGCATATATATATATATATATATATATATATATATATTAAGGTACTCATTATGCACAGAGCATATATATATATATATATATATATATATATATATATATATATATATATATATATTAAGGTACTCATTATGCACAGAGCATATATATATATATATATATATATATATATATATATATATTAAGGTACTCATTATGCACAGAGCATATATATATATATATATTAAGGTACTCATTATGCACAGAGCATATATATATATATATATATATATATATGCTCTGTGCATAATGAGTACCTTAATATATATATATATATATGCTCTGTGCATAATGAGTACCTTAATATATATATATATATATATATATATATATATATATATATATATAATATATATATATAAAATTTAGTGAGAGATAGATGACCATGCTGAGGATAAGACTGAACATCAGGATCTCTTGAGGATACTACTGAACGTCAGCCCAGAAAACAGGGCAGACCACTCCTAGCTATTATCCCCAAGGGAAGAAAAGTCATCCCTGGAGGCATTTTGGAAGAAGTCTTCATTCTGGTGGCCTAGGGAAGATTGAAACCTTTTTGTTTTCCTGAGACTCTTCTAAAGGCTTTGATGGTGTGGATCATAATAAATTGTGGCAAATTTTTGGTGGGATGGAGATACCAAATCACCTTGCCTGTCTCCTGAGGAATCTGTATCACGACCAAGTAGCAACAGTCAGAACTGACCACGGAACAACAGACTGGTTCAAGATTGGGAAAGATATATGGCAGGGTTGTATACTCTCACCCAACCTATTGAACTTGTATGCAGAACACATCATGCGATGTGCAGGGCTTGACAAATGCAAGGCTGGGGTGAAAATTGCTGGAAGAAACATTAGCAACCTTAGATATGCAGATGACGCCACTTTGATGGCTGAAAGCGAGGAGGAGCTGAGGAGCCTTCTTATCAAAGTGAAAGAAGAAAGTGCAAAAGCTGGGTTGCAGCGAAACATCAAAAAAAAAAAAAACCAAGATTATGGCAACAAGAATGATTGACAACTGGGAAATAGAGGGAGAAAACGTGGAGGCCGTGACAGGGTTTGTATTAGGTTCTTGTGGGTTTTTTCGGCCTATAGAGCCATGCTCTAGAGGCATTTCTCCTGACGTTTCGCCTGCATCTATGGCAAGCATCCTCAGAGGTAGTGAGGTCTGTTGGAATTAGGACAATGGGTTTATATATCTGTGGAATGGCTGGGGTGGGGCAAAGAGCTCTTCTCTGCTGGAGCTAGGTGTGAATGTTTCAACTGACCACCTTCATTAGCATTTGAAGGCCTGGCTGAGCCTGGGAAAATCTCTTGCTGAGAGGTTTTAAGATGTGCCTGGTTGTTTCCTCTCTGTTGTTTTGCTGTTGTAATTTTAGAGTTTTTTTAATACTGGTAGCCAGATTTTGTTCATTTTCGTGGTCTCTTCCTTTCTGTTGAAATTGTCCACATGCTTGTGGATTTCAATGGCTTCTCTGTGTAGTCTGACATGGTGGTTGTTGGTGTGGTCCAGCATTTCTGTGTTCTCAAATAATATGCTGTGTCCAGGCTGGCTCTTTGCCCCACCCCAGCCATTCCACAGATATATAAACCCATTGTCCTAATTCCAACAGACCTCACTACCTCTGAGGATGCTTGCCATAGATGCAGGCGAAACGTCAGGAGAAATGCCTCTAGAACATGGCTCTATAGCCCGAAAAAACCCACAAGAACCTAGTGATTCCAGCCACGAAAGCCTTCGACAATACAGGGTTTGTATTCCTAGGTGCAAAGATGACTGCACACGCAGACTGTGGCCAGGAAATCAGGAGACGCTTACTTCTTGGGAGGAGAGCAAGGACCACTCTCAATAAAATAGTTAACAGCAGAGACATCACAATGGCAACAAAGGTCTACATAGTTAAAGCAATTGTATTCCCTGTAGTAACCTATGGATGCGAGAGCTGGACCAAAAGGAAAGCTGAGCAAACAAAATGAGACGCTTTGGAACTGTGGTGTTGGAGGAAAATCCTGGGAGTGCCTTAGACCATGAGAAGATCCAACCAGTCCATCCTCCAGGAAAGAAAGCCCGGCTGCTCATTGGAGGGAAGGATATGAGAGGCAAAGACAAAGTACTTTGGCCACATCATGAGAAGACAGGAAAGCTTAGAGAAGACAATGATGCTAGGGAACATGAAAGGAAAAAGGAAGAGGGGCCGACCAAGGGCAAGGTAGATGGATGGCATCCTTGAAAAGATTGGCATGACCTTGAAGGAGTCCCTAGGGGTGGCCATGGCCAACAGGGAGCTCTTGCCTGGGCTGGGCCAGGAGAGCACGAAGAGTCAGAAGCGACTGAACAAATAAACAACAAATAATAAGTGAGCGTATTCAGTAGAGTCTTGCTTATCCAACCTTCGCTCATCCAACGTTCTGTACTATCCGATGCAGTCCACCTCCCGCTTGGATTCACAGCTGTTTCAATACATTGCGATGTTTTGGTGCTAGATTCACAAATACAGCAATTGCTACATAATGTTACTTACTTACTTAGGTGATCCCTTGTTGGCCAAGTAGGATAGTCTTCCAGAATCAATATTCTTGTGGGTCCGTAGATAACTGTGGAGTTCTATTATTGACCTGCATCTTCTTCCGCTGTGAGGGCATTGGTTTCCAGGTGGAAGGCGGTCTCGGTCAAGGTTGGCTTGACGCGCCTTCCTCTTGGTTTCTCTCTTTCACCCTCCATTTGTGTCTTTTCAAATTCCGCAGCACTGCTGGTCACAGCTGACCTCCAGCTGGAGTGCTCAAGGGCCAGGGCTTCCCAGTTCTCAGTGTCTATGCCAGAGTTTTTAAGGTTGGCTTTGAGCCCTTCTTTCAATCTCTTTTCCTTCCCTCCAACATTCTATTTTCGGTTCTTATGTTCGGAGTAGAGCAACTGCTTTGGGAGACGGTGGTCGGGCATCTGGACGTTACCATCTATTGAACGTTATACATAACGTTACCATGTATTGAACTGCATTTTCTGTCGATTTGTTGTAAAACATGATGTTTTGGTGCTTAATTTGTGAAATCATAATGTAATTTGACGTTTAATAGGCTTTTCCTTAATCCCTCCTTGTTATCCAACATTTCTGCTTATCCAACGTTCTGCCAGCCCGTTGATGTTGGAGAAGCGAGACTCTACTGTATATTGAAATTATCTTCTGTGGTGTAGGAACCTGTCCCCATTCTTTCTTTATCACTTCTGTCTCTGATGCCAGTTTGTCTGTTAAAGGAATACTCAGGAACATATCTGCCTGGTTAACTGGGTGTGTTTTTTTTCTATCTGTTGGTCAACCAAATATTTTGGATGCTCGCAACCAGGGCAAGGATCCAGTGAAAACAAAATCACCTTTTAAAAATCCTCAACACCTGTTATTCAGAGTTACAGCCCCTTTCTAGCGGAAAGTATTATTTAGCTATCGGCGCTCACAGATTGGGAAGGCAGGCACGGCCTCCATAAATTTGTGTATCGCTTCTGTGGTATTGAATCTCATAGATTACTTATTAACCGTATGACGGTGTGCTTCCTCCGGTCAATGATATATTTTGCTTGCATTTCAATGCTGTCTCACTCATGCCGAGACCAAATAATAATAAGGGTGGTTGTTTTCCCAGTGATGAACCCTTCTCCAAAGGAGTTTGCTTCTCTTGATCTATATCTAATAGGCTTGGGCAATCCATGGTTCTAAATGGTTCTAAAGTACTTACAAAACTAAAGTTCTGGTGGTGAAAATTTCAGAACTCTGACAAAACTCTCAAAATTTCATAATAAATGGCAGTTCCTAATTGGTTCTGTCATTAAAATCACCAATAATGAAATAATAATTAAATTTTGAAAGTTTTGTTAGAGTTCCGAAATTTTCACCACCAGAACGTTAGTTTTGTAAGTACTTTAGAACCATTTAGAACCATGGATTGCCCAAGCCTAGTATCTATATAAATAAAAATATAATGTTCGTTTGTGGGATAAACATAACTCAAAAACTACTGGACGAATTGCCGCTAAATTTGGCCACAAGACACCTACTAACCCAAGGAGTGACCATCACTCAAAAATTGTGATTTTGTCATTTGGGAGTTGTAGTTGCTGGGATTTATAGTTTTCTTGCAATCAAAGAGCATTCTGAACACCACCAATGATGGAATTGAACCAAACTTGGCACACAGGACTTCCATGACCAACAGAAAACACTTAGAAGGGTTTGGTGGGCATTGACCTTGAGTTTGGGAGTTGTAGTTCACCTACAGAGACCACTGTGGACTCAAACAATGATGGATCTGGACCAAACTTGACATGAATATTCCATATGCCCAAATATGAACACAGATGGAGTTTGGGGGAAATTGACCTTGACATTTGGGAGTTGTAGTTACTGGGATTTATAGTTCACCTACAATGAGAGAGCATGCTGAACCCCACCAATGACAGAATTGGGGCAAACTTCCCACCCACCCAGAACCCCCATACTTAAGACCATCCAGTCCAACTCCCATCACCAGGACAAGAAAACATAATTAAAGCCCTCATGAGAAAGAGCCATCCAGACATATATATAAATAGATATATATGACACACACACACAGATATAGTTTCATAGATTTGGAAGGGACCCATAAAGAAGGACAATTATATGTTGCATGTTCCAGGGTGGGCAAACCAGACACTCTGCACATCATCACTGACAAAGAAACAACAAGAAATATTGTTTACCCACAAACATAAAGAAATTACATATATTAGAAACCAACACGTTCTCATTACTTTATTTTCCAGATCACCAGACTGGGCAACAGCAACGTCTGGCAGGAAACAGCTAGTGATAAGATAAATTCTGCAGGTGACACTTTAAACACAACTGCCATGTATTGCAACAATGATAATTGTATTGTGACCAGTGCCTATGGTTCAATAAGCCCTGAGCAATCTGTCCTGGAAGGGGAATTTCATAATATAACACTTGGTACGATATTGGCGCCTCTTCAGACAGGGATGTAAACAACAACCAGAAGGATGATTGCACACACACTGCTGTTGAAGTCTACAATTGCTAGTTAGGAAACGTATCCACTCATGCTAGCAGGAAACTCAAAGTATGACTGAATAAGCCTGCACTTATTTAAGCAATGTCGAGTTCCATTCCTAGTGTATAGATAGTTTTGGTCCGTGCACTCTGAATACCTCATTTGTTTGGCTGGCTTTTGAGTTACGTTGCCTTTGGCAGAACTTGTTGTGTGCCTTCAAGTCATTCCTGATTTATGCCGACCTTGAGGTGAACTTTCCACAGGGTTTTCTTGGCAGGAGTTTTTCAGACAAGGTTTGCCTTTGCCTTCCTACGAGGCTGAGAGAGGATGACTTGCCAAATGTCATGGTCAAACGGGATTTGAACCCCGATCTCCCAGTATCACAGCCCCAACACCTACCTCGCACCAACATCATATTTTTGGTCCAAGCCTTCTGAATGACTCATTTGTTTGACTTTTGAATTGCATTGAGTTTGGCAGATTGTGCCTCTTGACAAATGGCCGTCTGGGGATTTTTATGTAACACTCATGATATATAACTCCAGTGAGCAAAGAGAATAACCTTTGAACTAGTAGCACACTCAAAAGTTAAGAAAATGTATTGAAAGGATAGAGAAGGCAGTGTAAAGCATTGCATGGCACAGCGATAATTTAAAATTGAGATAGCCATAAAAGGAATAATTACATGATAAGACTTGAAACAATAATATATATTGTCGAAGGCTTTCATGGCTGGAATAACTGGGTTGTTGTAAGTTTTTTGGACGATATGGCCATATTCTAGAAGCATTCTCTCCTGACATTTCGCCTGCATCTGTGGCAAGCATCCTTAGGATCTTTAGTTCTGCCTGAACGACTCCAGCCCAGTTTACCTCCCCTATGAACCATCAAGGTTGTTAAGATCTTCTGGAGGGGTCCTCCTCTCGCTTCCACCACCCTCGCAAATGCGTCTGGTGGGGACGAGAGAACGGGCCTTCTCGGTGGTGGCCCCTCTGCTCTGAAACTCTCTCCCACTGGAGATTAGAACTGCCCCTTCTTTCCTGACTTTTAGAAAGTTGGTGAAAACCTGGCTATGGAATCTAGCATTTGATGAGTGAGTCAATAACTCCTGACCACACGGACGGATGGTGTGAATTGTGTTCTCATTTTGACGACCTGGTTTTAAGTAACTGTATGATTGTTTTTAATGTATTTTATGTATTAATGTGTTATGGGGTGATGTTTTTAAATTACTGTTTATGAATCTTGTTGTAAACCGGCCTGAGTCCCTCTCTGGAGGTGGAGAAGACTGGTATATAAAAGTCCTAAATAAATAATAAATAAATAAATTTGGATGCTTGCCATAGATGCAGGTGAAACGTCAGGAGAGAATGCTTCTAGAACATGGCCATATAGCCTGAAAAACCTACAACAACCCAACAATAATATGGCTAACAAAGGATACAGTAATTAGGATGCTTGCCATAGATGTAGGCGAAACGTCAGGAGAGAATGCTTCTAGAACATGGCTATATAGCCTGAAAAACCTACAACAGCCCAATAATAATATGGCTAACAAAGGATACAGTAATTAGGATGCTTGCCATAGATGTAGGTGAAACGTCAGGAGAGAATGCTTCTAGAACATGGCTATATAGCCTGAAAAACCTACAACAGCCCAATAATAATATGGCTAACAAAGGATACAGTAATTAGGATGCTTGCCATAGATGTAGGCGAAACGTTAGGAGAGAATGCTTCTAGAACATGGCCATATAGCCCGAAAAACCTATAACAACCCTACAGTAATATGGCTAACAAAGGATACAGTAATTAAAGCCACTGATTGTTTTTGGTATATAAACATAAAAGATAAACATAAACAACCTAAAAGTAAAATAGAGGAGGATGTTGGCAAAGTTTATTGATTAGTCCACTGACCGTATCAACATTGAAAACAGAAACGTACACAAATAGACAGTAATCACTATCCTGAGACTCCCATAATAGTGAACTAACATACATTCAAACTTGATTAAGTTAAAAGATAATTAAAAATATCATAATTAAAAATGCCATGGTAAAATTTCAAACCACAAAAAATAAAACCGAAGGTTAAAACAAAGGTTAAAATAGATCAAAGGTTAAAATAGAGGGGTTGTGTAATAGCTGGTCTATTTTTTATCTAAACCAGTGGATCCCAACTTTTTGGTGACCAGGGACCACTTTGACCAGGGACCACTCTCCAAAATTAGTACCAAAAAGGTTATGAATCAGTTTTTAGTCAAGTTTAGATTTGGTTTGGTTATTTGGAGTGCCAATTCAGAAAGTTGCGCTGGATAGACCACATCAGCTCTAGTTTCTGATCCAGAACATATGTCATCCAGTAGTCGCCATCTGCTTGCGCACAGAAAACCATATTTAATCATCTAGAGCTGATGTAGTCTATCCAATGCAATTTTCTGAATCAGCACTCCAAATAACCCAGGAACAGGCCTAAAAGAACAATGACACCAAGGTGCCCCATGGAAGGGCTCCACTTGTGGGGAGGAAGGAAGAGGAGAAGCAGCAGTCGGGAGGCTTGTTGTCGTGCCTTTCATGATAGTCCAGCCTTTCCCCTCCCGACATATCCGTTGCCTGAGCACTATAAGAGGCCTCACAACTGACCAGGTCAATCTGATTGAACATCAAAAGAAACCACTTGACTAGGAAGGTGTTACCTGGACATAGAATCATAGAATCAAAGAGTTGGAAGAGACCTCATGGGCCATCCAGTCCAACCCCATTCTGCCAAGAAGCAGGAATATTGCATTTAAATGACCCCTGACAGATGACCATCCAGCCTCTGTTTCAAAGCTTCCAAAGAAGGAGCCTCCGCCACACTCCGGGGCAGAGAGTTCCACTGCTGAACGGCTCTCACAGTCAGGAAGTTCATCCTAGAGTTGGAAGAGATCTCATGGGCCATCCAGTCCAACCCCATTCTGCCAAGAAGCAGGAATATTGCATTCAAAGCACTCCCAACAGATGGCCATCCAGCCTCTGTTTAAAAGCTTCCAAAGAAGGAGCCTCTACCACACTCCGGGGCAGAGAGTTCCACTGCTGAACGGCTCTCACAGTCAGGAAGTTCATCCTAGAGTTGGAAGAGATCTCATGGGCCATCCAGTCCAACCCCATTCTGCCAAGAAGCAGGAATATTGCATTTAAATCACCCCTGACGGATGACCATCCAGCCTCTGTTTCAAAGCTTCCAAAGAAGGAGCCTCCGCCACACTCCGGGGCAGAGAGTTCCACTGCTGAACGGCTCTCACAGTCAGGAAGTTCATCCTAGAGTTGGAAGAGATCTCATGGGCCATCCAGTCCAACCCCATTCTGCCAAGAAGCAGGAATATTGCATTCAAAGCACTCCCAACAGATGGCCATCCAGCCTCTGTTTAAAAGCTTCCAAAGAAGGAGCCTCCACCACACTCCGGGGCAGAGAGTTCCACTGCTGAACAGCTCTCACAGTCAGGAAGTTCTTCCTCATGTTCAGGTGGAATTTCCTTTCTTGTAGTTTGAAGCCATTGTTCTGTGTCCTAGTCTCCAAGGAAGCAGAAAACAAGCTTGCTCCCTCCTCCCCCCTGTGGCTTCCTCTCACATATTTATACATGGCTATCATATCTCCTCTCAGCCTTCTCTTTTTCAGGCTAAACATGCCCAGCTCCTTAAGCCGCTCCTCATAGGGCTTGTTCTCCAGACCCTTGATTATTTTAGTCACCCTCCTCTGGACACATTCCAGCTTGTCAACATCTCTCTTGATTTTTGGTGCCCAGAATTGGACACAATATTCCAGGTGTGGTCTAACCAAAGCGGAATAGAGCATGGGGAGCATGACTTCCCTGGATCTAGACACTATGCTTCTATTGATACATGACCAAATAGAGGCTGGACTGCTGGAGATGCTTTCTGGAGAGCCTTGTGAGGAGGAGTCGTGGCTTGTGGGGCCCTTTCCAACTTTATGATCCTAATGGGGAATGGTCAGTTTTCATCACAAAATTAAAAACTTGATTTATTGCAAAAAAATAAAAAAAATAATCCAGACTACTCTGGTTATTTATATCAGACGCATATTTCTAGCCATCGGTCAAGTTGGTTTGGGGGAAAATGGGCAGTAGTCTTGTCACATTGCCAGTTCTCAAGGATCAGGCGGGTACCTTCAGGCAGTGATTTCTCATGACTGATATGTTGCTTCCCACGTGGGGAAAACTGATTCGCCAACCACTGCGTGAACTCTGGAATCTCTTTGGAACATTTTGCAGTGATTACACATCCTGGCTGGCTTACATACACCTGACCGCTGTTCCATTCCAGCAGTGATGCAAGGCCAAGCGCCACTGCAGTTGGGATTGCTTTGAAGCGAAGCGGATCTCTCTCCAAAGCCTGTTCATGCCTCTTTTGCCTCTCTCTGTCACTCTTGGGTTGTGGTTCCTGTTCTTCTTTGCATCCCTGCCTCTGACTTGGGTTCAGCGTCTGTAACTAAAAGGTAAGGTGAGCAACAAAATACTCTGAGCAAGTCAGAGAATTTCTGAACTTGCAAAAGAACTAGGCTTGGACTTGAGCCATGTTCGTTATAGGCCAGGCTTAGTAAACAGCTCCTTAGGATGTATCGTCGAAGGCTTTCATGGATTGCTGTGAGTCTTCTGGGCTATATGGTCATGTTCCAGAAGCATTCTCTCCTGATGTTTCGCCTGCATCTATGGCAGGCATCCTCAGAGGTTGTGAGGTCTGTTGGGAACTAGGCAAGTGGGGTTGATATCCTTGTGGAATGATGTCCAGGGTAAGAGAAAGGACTCTTGTCTTGTCGAAGGCTTTCATGGCTGGAATCACTGGGTTGTTGTAGGTTTTTCAGGCTACATGACCATGTTCTAGAAGCATTCTCTCCTGATGTTTCGCCTGCATCTATGGCAGGCATCCTCAGAGGTTGTGAGGTCTGTTGGAAACTAGGCAAGTGGGGTTGATATCCTTGTGGAATGATGTCCAGGGTGGGAGAAAGAACTCTTGTCTTGTCGAAGGCTTTCATGGCTGGAATCACTGGGTTGCCGTAGGTTTTTTGGGCTACATGGACATGTTCCAGAAGCATTCTCTCCTGATGTTTCACCTGCATCTATGGCAGGCATCCTCAGAGGTTGTGAGGTCTGTTGGGAACTAGGCAAGTGGGGTTGATATCCTTGTGGAATGATGTCCAGGGTAAGAGAAAGGACTCTTGTCTTGTCGAAGGCTTTCATGGCTGGAATCACTGGGTTGTCGTAGGTTTTTCAGGCTACATGACCATGTTCTAGAAGCATTCTCTCCTGATGTTTCGCCTGCATCTATGGCAGGCATCCTCAGATGTTGTGAGGTCTGTTGGAAACTAGGCAAGTGGGGTTGATATCCTTGTGGAATGATGTCCAGGGTAAGAGAAAGGACTCTTGTCTTGTCGAAGGCTTTCATGGCTGGAATCACTGGGTTGTCGTAGGTTTTTCAGGCTACATGACCATGTTCTAGAAGCATTCTCTCCTGATGTTTCGCCTGCATCTATGGCAGGCATCCTCAGAGGTTGTGAAGTCTGTTGGAAACTAGGCAAGTGGGGTTTATATCCTTGTGGAATGATGTCCAGGGTGGGAGAAAGAACTCTCGTCTTGTCGAAGGCTTTCATGGCTGGAATCACTGGGTTGTCGTAGGTTTTTCAGGCTACATGACCATGTTCTAGAAGCATTCTCTCCTGATGTTTCTCCTGCATCTATGGCAGGCATCCTCAGAGGTTGTGAGGTCTGTTGGGAACTAGGCAAGTGGGGTTGATATCCTTGTGGAATGATGTCCAGGGTAAGAGAAAGGACTCTTGTCTTGTCGAAGGCTTTCATGGCTGGAATCACTGGGTTGTCTTAGGTTTTTCAGGCTACATGACCATGTTCTAGAAGCATTCTCTCCTGATGTTTCGCCTGCATCTATGGCAGGCATCCTCAGAGGTTGTGAGGTCTGTTGGAAACTAGGCAAGTGGGGTTTATATCCTTGCGGAATGATGCCCAGGGTGGGAAAAAGAACTCTCGTCTTGTCGAAGGCTTTCATGGCTGGAATCACTGGGTCGTCATAGGTTTTTTGGGCTACATGGACATGTTCTAGAAGCATTCTCTCCTGATGTTTCGCCTGCATCTGTGGCAGGCATCCTCAGAGGTTGTGAAGTCTGTTGGAAACTAGGCAAGTGGGGTTGATATCCTTGTGGAATGATGTCCAGGGTGGGAGAAAGAACTCTCGTCTTGTCGAAGGCTTTCATGGCTGGAATCACTGGGTTGTCGTAGGTTTTTCGGGCTACATGGCCATGTTCTAGAAGCATTCTCTCCTGACATTTCGCCTGCATCTGTGGCAGGCATCCTCAGAGGTTGTGAAGTCTGTTGGAAACTAGGCAAGTGGGGTTGATATCCTTGTGGAATGATGTCCAGGGTGGGAGAAAGAACTCTTGTCTTGTCGAAGGCTTTCATGGCTGGAATCACTGGGTTGTCGTAGGTTTTTCGGGCTACATGGCCATGTTCTAGAACAGGGGTCTTCAAACTAAGGCCTGAGGACTGGATGCAGCCCTCCAAGGTCATTTACCTGGCCCTCACTCAGGGTCAACTGAAGTCTGAAATGGCTTGAAAGCACACAACAACAACAACAACAACAACAACAACCCTGTCTCATCAGCCAAAAGTAGGCCCACATTTCCCATTGAAATACGATTGTGGTGCAGCTGGCTGAGTGTCAGCTGCATTAAGATTACTCTGACCAAAAGGTCATCAGTTCGAAGCCAGCCCGGGTTGGTGTGGGTTTCCAACCAATTGTGTGTAGCCTGTTGTCGACCTTTGCAACCCGAAAGACAGTTGCATCTGTCAAGTAGGAAAATTAGGTACCACTAAATTAATTAATTTATGAGGCCATAAAACAGACTCCAGCAAGCACTCCAGCGAAAGCATGTAGGGAATGTGGAGGTACTTCCTCAATGTCGCAGATAGACGATGAAAGCGGCCAGAAAAAAGTTAAATAGCCTCTGTGTATGTCTGAATATGTTGTATGTTAAAATTGGCATTGAATGTTTGCCATATATGTGTACTCTGTAGTCCCCTGCGGGGTGAGAAGGACAGAATATAAAAGCTGTAAATAAATAAATAAATAATAAAATTTTTGTTAAAGCAGTTCTTCATGTTAATTATTGTATTGTTTAAATGTTATTTACACTACAAATAAGATACGTATGCGCATAGGAATTCGTTCATGTTTTTTTTTCAAATTATAATCCGGCTCTCCAAAAGTTTGAGGGACTGTGACCTGGCCTTCTGTTTAAAAAGTTTGAGGACCCGTGTTCTAGAAGCATTCTCTCCTGACATTTCGCCTGCATCTACAGCAAGCATCCTCAGAGGTTGTGAGGTTGTGATGACCTCACAACCTCTGAGGATTTATATTTTTTTTGTCGTGTCAGGAGTATCCTGTTGTGAGAGAATTGGCCGTCTGCAAGGATGTTGCCCAGGGGATGCCCGGATGATTTTTGATGTTTTATCATCCTTGTGGAAGGCTTCTCTTATGTCCCTGCATGAGGAGCTGGAGCTGATAGAGGGAGCTCAACCGCCTCTCCCCGGATTTGAACCTGCGACCTGTCAGTCTTCAGTACTGCCAGCACAGGGGGTTTAACCCACTGCGTCACCGGGGGCTCCAACACCTCTGAGGATGCTTGCTGTAGATCAGTGGTTCTCAACCTGGGGTCCCCAGATGTTTTGGCCTTCAACTCCCAGAAATCCTAACAGCTGGTAAATTGGCTGGGATTTCTGGGAGTTGTAGACCAAAAACATCTGGGGACTCCAGGTTGAGAACCACTGCTGTACATGCAGGCAAAACATCAGGAATGCTTCTAGAACATGGCCATATAGCCCGAAAAACTTGCAACAACCCAACTCTTATCTGTTGGAGGTAGGTGTGAATGTTGCAATTGTCCACCTTGATTAGCATTGAATAGCCTTGAATGGAATGATTTGATGTTCTTTCTCTTCCTCTCCTAGTGTTTGGGACCTGGGAATGCCGTGCCCTCTGGAGCAGTTGCTAAAGGAAGAGGAAACACTCTCTGAATAACTTTTTGCGATGGATTAAAGCCAGAGTCGTTTGGAATGATGCTCCCCACGGGCTACACAAGAGACTCGGAGTTGTGTTTTGCGCCCCACAGGCAAGGACTCTAGCTGTGCCAGCCGGTGTCTCTCCTCCAATGCCGGTCAAGGGAAGGAGCTCCCCTCAGCCCTGCAAAGAGACACCTCATGCCCTCGGTCGGCCAGAGGGGCCTCATTTCCCTACCTTTCCAGGAGCTTCTCCTTTATCTAGCTTAGCTGACTGCCCTTTGTGTAGCTGTCCCATACAGGACCAGTCTTCACCGCTCCCCTCTCTACTGCTGTGGCATCATCTTTCCAGGCTTGATGATGGGGATTCTTGCCAACCCCAAGGCCACTGGAGGCCGGCTGTGAACTTCGAAATGGCGTGCCTTATAGGCCGTGGACCGACTGCATGCACGAGGGTGCCGCTGAGTGATCGGAGAACTGGCTGATTCCTCTTTCTGCCTGCCTCAGGATTTTGGAGGGCCTCCCCAACTCCCCGCCCCCTCCCTCTCACCATGTTCCTCCTGCTGCCCTTTGACAGCCTGGTGGTGAACCTGCTGGGCATTTCCCTGACTGTCCTCTTCACCCTGCTCTTGGTCTTCATCATTGTGCCAGCCATCTTTGGAGTTTCCTTTGGCATCCGCCGGCTCTACATGAAAACGCTGTTGCAGATCTTCCAGGTGAGTCAGTCTGCTTGATGTTGCTTGGAGAGGAGGAGGAGGAGGAGGAATGTTGGGTGATGCCAGCAGCCCCAGGCCATAGGCAGGCATGAATCATGGCTTTTCAATGACCGACTTTACAAGCTGGATGAGTAATCTGGGAGGTTTGGCTAAGCCTCAGGTTGTTCCAGCCTGTGTCCAGTCAGGTGACTTCTGACTGTCTGCGTCAGTAGTTTCTCCTTGACAGCTTTCAGTCCAGGAATTCTCACAGAGCTCCAGATCCTGATGATCTTGCAATCTTATGAAATAAAAACACAGGAAATTTTAGGTCCAGAAATCTGTTGACATGTTTTTAATTTGTAGTAATAATTTTATTGATTAGCCCTTAGGCCATATCACAATAAGAAACAGAACAACAAGGCCTGACAAGACCCGATCACACTCCACGTAGAAAGTTAAAATAAGACACTTATAATAATACAGTAAATACATATGATAAGACATGATAAAACTGATAAACTGATCAAGCTGAGTATATACATCATATTTCATTATCACCCCTACAATTTACCCCAATCAGCCCTACATATGTGGTTCTCAGACCTATTGTTTTGCTTAAGTACAGAGCTGTTATATATTTTATTTTGGGGTCTTGGCCACACATAAAATATGTTGTTCTGATGTGAGAATCCCAATACATTGTCCGTTTGATATATGGACCAAGGTGGAAGTCTCTCACCTTTTGATCCATTTTGCAATCAAACAATATGTGTGCTATATCCTCAATTTCGGGTGCCCCGCAGATACAACTCCGTTCATTATAAGACACAGGTTCGCAGCTTGGGTGTGACCCTGGACTCGTCGCTGAGCCTGGAGCCCCAGGTCTCGGCGGTGACCAGGGGAGCATTTGCACAGCTCAGGCTTGTGCGCCAGCTGCGCCCGTATCTTGGGAAGTCTGACTTGGCCACGGTGGTACACACTCTTGTCACATCCCGCCTAGACTACTGCAACGCTCTCTACGTGGGGCTGCCCCTGAAGACGGCCCGGAAGCTGCAACTAGTCCAACGCGCGGCAGCCATGATTCTAACAGGAGCGGAGCGCAGGGAGCACACAACCCCCCTGTTGCACCAGCTCCACTGGCTGCCGATTTGCTACCGGGCCCAATTCAAGGTGTTGGTACTGGCCTATAAAGCCCTAAACGGTTCCGGCCCAAGATACCTAGCTGACCGCATCTCGGCCTATGAACCCACCCGAACTTTGAGATCTTCTGGGGAGGCCCTGCTCTCGATCCCGCCAGCCTCTCAAGCACGGTTGGCGGGGACGAGAGATAGGGCCTTCTCGGTGGTGTCTCCTCGGCTGTGGAACGCCCTTCCTGTAGATGTTAGGCTGGCACCATCTCTCATGACATTCCGTAGAAAGTTGAAGACTTGGATGTTTGTGCAGGCGTTTGAGTAATTCAGTGCAATTCTGGTAATTTGAACATAGGAACGGAACAATGACGTTATACAAGCGGTATACAAGAATAGTAAATAAATAAAATATAAGGGATGCTGGTAAATCTCCCGTATCTAACCATTGTCTCGAGCTGATCAAATCTGGCTCGAGTAAATACCTCCCTGAGATGTTTTGGTATTTGCATTTTTAGGTAGTTAGTAGTTTGAAAGGTACCTTTATATTGACTCAGCCATTTTAGGTTAGCAGTCTTACTGAGGGTGGAGATATCTTTTTGTGCTTCTATATCCAAAATTCTTTGTATACCACCCTTTCTTACTTGGTCATTTGAGGCGCAGGAGACAGGAAGCCCACAACTTGTTATATAATTTGTCAGTTGTGTAATCCAGGAGGTCGGTAGTTGGGATTTTATCTGTTCAGGGATTGGGAGGATTACTATCAAGGTTTGTTTGCTTTAACAGAACCAGTAGAGAAACAACACTTATCCAGAGATTCATTAGGCATGGAAGCACCACCCCCTTGGCCACCAGTTTCAGAAAAGGAGGCATGTTTTTAATCAGTATGATTACCTGCTTGGGGCATTCTGGACATTCTAGTCCCAAACATAACATTTATTTATGGGTTTATTTATTTCTCTTGTATACCACTTTTCTCACCCCAGGGGAGGACTCAAAGTGGTTTCCAGCATGTTTATAGCCAAATTGAATGCCTCATATTTATTTATTTATTGAACTTGTATACCGCTACTCCCAATTTGGCTCGGAGTGGTTTACAGAAACAGATTAAAACAATACAATTAGCTTTAAAAATAACCATAACAATAACAATAGGCAGCGAGGACAGACATAGCCCGGGTTGTTCACCCATCAAAAAGCTTGCCGGAAGAGAAAAGTTTTACAGGCTTTCCGAAAAGCAAGTAGGTCTCGGATGGTTCGAGTTTCAACCGGCAAGGCATTCCATAAATAAGGGGCTACGACCGAGAAGGCTCTCTGCCTAGTAGATGACAAATGATAGGTCTGAATGTTAGGGACGGTAAGCAAATTTTGGTGTTCAGACCGGAGTAATCTCGGGTTGGTAGGGGGTTAAGCGGGCCCTCAGGTACGCCGGCCACAGACCATATAAGGCCTTAAAGGTTAGTATCAGCACCTTGAAAGTGATCCGGTACTCAATTGGTAGCCAGTGCAGCTGTTGTAGAATTGGGGTGATACGACACCTCGCCGGCACCCTGGTGAGAAGACGAGCCACCACATTTTGCACCAGCTTCAGTTTCCGGATCACTGACAAAGGAAGGCCAATGTAGAGGGCGTTACAGTAGTCAAGCCTCGAGATGACCGTCGCCTGGATCACCATAGCCAGGTCGTTCCTAGATAGGAAGGGAGCCAGTCGCCTAGCCTGATGTAGGTGGAAAAACGCAGATCTGCTCACAGCAGAGACCTGGACCTCCATTGTGAGCAGCGGGTCCAATAAGACCCCAAGGCTTTTTACAGAATGTGACGGACGTAGTGTCTCGCCATCCAGGGTAGGCAGCTGGATCTCCCTCCCACCCGGACGGCCCAGCCAAAGGATCTCCGTCTTCGCTGGATTCACTCTCAAACTGCTGGCACGCAACCACCCAGTAACGGCCTCAAGGCACTGATGGATATTTTCGGGTACGGAGTCCAGCCAGCTCTCCATCCCCAGAATGAGCTGAGTGTCATCAGCGTACTGGTGGCACTCAAGCCCAAAGCTTTGCACCAGTTGGGCAAGCAGTCGCATATAGATGTTAAATAACAGAGGAGAGAGAATGGCTCCCTGTGGGACCCTGCATACTAGCGGAGACCTCTCGGAAACCATCCCTCCCCTCACCACACACTGTCCCCAATTCTGGAGGAAGCAGGACACCCACTTAAGGGGTATCCCCCTCACCCCAGTCATGACTAGGCGGTGGAGTAGTAGATTGTGATCAACCGTATCAAATATATGACCTTGAAGGAGCTGGGAATGGTGACGGCCAACAGGGAGCTCTGGCGTGAGCTGGTCTATGAGGTCACGAAGAGTCGGAAACGACTGGACGAATGAACAACACACACACACACACACACACACACATATATATATATATCACCTAACGGGAACCATAACATATAATTAGATCAGTGTTTCTCAACCTAGAGGTTGAGACCCCGGGGGGGGGGGGATCACGAGGGGGTGTCAGAGGGGTCACCAAAGACCATCAGAAAACACAGTATTTTCTGTTGGTCATGGCTGTTCTGTGTGCCAAGTTTGGTTCAATTCAATCGTTGGTGGAATTCAGAATGCTCTTTGGTTGTAGGTGAACTATACATCCCAGGAACTAAAACTCCCAAATTTCAAGATCTATTTTCCCCAAACTGCACCAGTGTTCACATTTGGGGATATTGAGTATCCGTGCCAAGTTCGGTCCAGATCTATCATTGTTTGAGTCCACAGTGCTCTATGGATGTCGGTGAACTACAACTCCAAAACTCAAGATCAGTGCCCACCAAATCCTTCCAGTATTTTCAGTTAGTCATGGGGGTTCTGTGTATCAAGTTTGGTTCAATTCCATTTTTGGTGGAGTTCAGAATGCTCTTTGGTTGTAGGTGAACTATAAATCCCAGCAACTACAACTCCCAAATGACAAAATCCCTACCCCCCCAACCCCACCAATACTCAAATTTGGGCATATTGGGTATTTGTGTCAAATGTGGTGCAGTGAATGAAAATACATTCATGACAGTAGTAAAATTACAGTTATGAAGTAGCAATGAAAACAATTTTCTGGTGGGAACTCGTTAAGGGGTTGCGGCATTAGCAATGTTGAGAATCACTGAATTAGATTATAAAAGTGTAACAACATTTAGACAATGAAATGTGGTGTTAAAAACATTAATATAAAGGTCAAAATCTCATAATCTGGAAATAATGGTCCAAGGCGGTTTCAAATGTCAAATCTAAATTGCACATAATTCCTGATCATTCCTTGTTTACTGCCCATTCAAATTTGGGCATATTGGGTAATTTTGCTCAATTTGGTCCGGTGGATGAAAATTCTTCCTGCATATCCCTCCATGGTTCAGTTAACTCTTTCCACACAGGAATACATTACGCTTGTCACATAGCTACAGCATTTTAAACATACATACATACATACATAGAAATCTACATTATAAATTGCAAACAGCTTCAACACATGAAACAAGTGACCAATCCCCACTTATCGCTGCAACTTGGATTTCTCGGAGCCCAAGTCAGCTTTGATGGGAGGAACTTAATCCAGTCTTTAAGGAGCCGTCTCACCCATGGCCAGCCGTCCCATCTCCCAGCCACGAATTCCGTGTCAGCAGAGAGATATTGACAAGCTTGAATGTGTCCAGAGGAGGGCGACTAAAATGATCAAGGGTCTGGAGAACAAGCCCTATGAGGAGCGGCTTAGGGAACTGGGCATGTTTAGCCTGAAGAAGAGAAGGCTGAGAGGAGATATGATAGCCATGTATAAATATGTGAGAGGAAGCCACAGGGAGGAGGAGGGAGCAAGCTTGTTTTCTGCTTCCTTGGAGACTAGGACGCGGAACAATGGCTTCAAACTACAAGAGAGGAGATTCCATCTGAACATTAGGAAGAACTTCCTGACTGTGAGAGCCGTTCAGCAGTGGAACTCTCTGCCCCGGAGTGTGGTGGAGGCTCCTTCTTTGGAAGCTTTTAAGCAGAGGCTGGATGGCCATTTGTCAGGGGTGCTTTGAATGCAATATTCCTGCTTCTTGGCAGGGGGTTGGACTGGATGGCCCTTGAGGTCTCTTCCAACTCTTTGATTCTATGATTCTATGATTCTATATAATTGTGAATCCTAAACCGCCTCTCCTTGTCTTCCAGTGGGCAACGCTGAGGATCGAGCGTGGTGCCAAAGAGAAGAACCACCTGCTTTATAAACCCTATGTCAATGGTAGGAGGCTATTTTGACCTTATGGGGGAGGGACGGGTTGGGGTGAGGGCCTCACTATCTTTCCCTGCGTGACTGGGAAAGTATCCTATCTTTTTGCAGGCATCATTGCAAAGGAGCCCACTTCGCTGGAGGAGGAAATCAAGGAGATCAGGCGCAGCGGGAGCAACAAGGCCTTGGACACGCCGGAGTTTGAGCTCTCCGATATCTTCTATTTCTGCCGCAAGGGCATTGAGACCATTATGGATGACGAGGTGACCAAGCGCTTCTCGGCCGAAGAGTTGGAATCTTGGAACCTGTTGAGCAGAACCAACTATAATTTCCACTACATCAGCTTGCGCCTCACAGTCTTGTGGGGTCTGGGTGTCTTGATCCGCTACTGCATCTTGCTGCCACTCAGGTAAGGTCTAGCTTTGGATTGGGCAGTGGGAAGATCAGGTCTGGCATTTCCGGTGTTTTCTGTTGTATGCTTCTTGGCGTGAAAACTTGGTGGTAAAGTCAGTACGGTGTGTGTGTGTGTGTGTGTGTGTGTTTACAATCATATCATGGTCCAGCCCAAGGAAAGATTCCTTTAAAAAAAATATTTTTATTTATAAATTTGTCAAACAAAATCATCATCATAATTTAATAACTTATTAATCGCCCTCCATCCGAGAATGCTCCAGGCGATTTACAGCTAAATTACGAAAGATAAAATACATACATACAAAAATTAAAAATCAACAGAGATCGAATGCTCTAGTAAAAAGCCAGGTCTTAAGTGCGAGAGTAAAAGGCCCTCAGTCACGCATGGCTCTCATGTAGGGCGGCAAGGAATCCCACAATAAGGCAGGGGCAGAAATAGAGAAAGCCCACCTGCGCCTGGTCCTTTCCAAGCGCACTTCTCTAGGACCCGGTATATGGAGTAAGTCACGTTGGGCTGGTCGTTGCGACCTCCGATGATGGGAGAAGGAGAGGCGGTCCCTAAGGTACGATGGACCCTGGCCGTCAAGAGTTTTAAAGGTCAGAACTAGTATCTGATACAGGCCACGGTACTCAGTTGGAAGCCAATGTCAATGTTGCAGCACTGGTGTTCTGTGGCATTATTTCATGGGCGTTCTTGTGAGTAACCTGGCTGCCGCATTCTGAACAATACGAAGCTTTCGGGTCGTAGACATCGGCCCACATACAGGGCGTTGCAATAGTCCAGCCTCGATGTGACCGTGGCATGGATGACAGTTGCCAGAGCCTCGTCAGAATTGTCAAAATGTATAAGCATCCATTTCCCCTTCTTTTTACAATATCTTAGACAAAAGAGTATGTCATATTATATACAATCTAACAGTAAAAGAAAAACATCAAAAACATTTTAAAGCATATTTCTTATCATTATTTTTAAATTTCCATTACAACTTACACTACGTATAACTCTTATCACACACCTTTTATCTACTTATACATGTTTTATTTCTTTATAATTATTATTATTATACCGTTCCCCCCCCCTTCCCTTTAGTTTGTGGCCCCTTTACCAGGACCAACCCACTTAAGTTGTTTCACAATTCCAAAATGTCATTGTTTCTCTTGCTGGCTTGTATCCCTTTCTCTCATTAAAAATATATTCAATAAATTTTCCCCATATTTTCCAAAAGTCTGTTTGTTTACATATTTCCTTTTTAATTTTAATATTGCAAGTTAGCCTATTGTTAATAGCTATATTCCAAATTTCCCTATACCATTATTCTAATTGAATTTCTTTTTTTTCTTTCCGGTTTTTTGCTATTAGCAGTTTAGCTGCTGTTATCAAATTAGAAACCAATTCTTTCTCCCCTTGTAATGGAATTGTATTCTTCACTTCACTTCACTTTATTTCTTAATTAGTCGCTCTCCACCAAGGTGCTCCGAGCGACTTACAATTTAAAATAGCATTTACACAATATAAAAACATTCAACAGTGACTATTTGACAAATTAGATCTGATCACTTTACTTAAATGCACAACGAAACAGTCTTGACGCCTTTACAAAAGGTGGCAACTCTGACATTGCTCTAATGTATGGAGGCAATGAGTTCCACAGAATTGGAGCGTAGATCGAAAAAGCTCTGCGATGCCTTGTAGCTTCCAGGTGTACCTCCCTCCCTAGGGCCCGGTATGTAGAGGAGATCTTCCTGGGTGGATCGAGATGACCACTGATGGAGAAAAGGAATGAGGTGGTCCTTAAGATACAAAGGTCCTTGGCCATTTTGAGCTCTAAATGTCAGGATCAGTATCTTCTAGGAGATCCGATGTTCTATTGGTAGCCAATGCAGTTGTTGCATGGGATCTTATAGATGATCCCACTAGCAGCCTGGCCACCGCATTTTGGACCATCCGAATCTTCTGAGTTGTTGACCTTGGAAGGCCGGCATATAAAGCGTTGCAATAGTCCAACCTAGTGGTAACTGTTGCGTGGATTACTGTTGCCAATGCTTCTACTGAAAGGTCGGATGCCAATTTCCTTGCCTGGCGAAGATGAAAAAAGGCCTGCTAACTTATGGCAGTGATCTGGGCCTCCATCGTCAGCGATGAGTCCAACACAACCCCAAGGCTTTGAACAGTGGCAGACAGAACCAGAGCTTCCCCATTGAAATAATAAGTAATAATGCTAATTTTGGTGCAATCTTAATCTATATTTTTTTAATTATTGCTTTTATTTCTTTAAATTTGCTTTCTCAAAATGTTTGTATAGTTTTACATGGCCACCACATATGAAGGTACGTCCCTATTTTTTGACAGCCTCTCCAACACTGATTTGAGTATTTTTTTATCAACCTGATTTAATCTAATGGGTGTTAGATACTGTCAGGTGCATCTCCGCACAGCAAGGCAAGGAAACACATCGATCACAGTCTCCTTTCGGCTATAAACTAATTTATTGTACATCTATTTACATTAAAAGCTAAGCACATCGTAAAACTGCTCCCCCCCACCCTAAAATGGCTAAATCCCACGGTTCCTCCCTGTTGAGCTCCTTTCCTACAAATGCATTTTTATTAGGCCTGGGTAACAACGGAAAAATTTGTTTCTAAAATCAATTCGTTTTTTGGGGGTTTTTGCGTTTTGTTATTTAAAATAATTACAAAATTTTCCTTTTAAAAAGTTCGATATTTACGAAATTTCGTAAATGTGAAAAAAAAATACAAAACATTAATGAATCGATTTCCGAAACAATAACGAATTGATTCGTTAATGGCGGACGCGACCGCGAAATACGCTAAAAAACCTCCAAAAACTTCTGAAGCTTCCCTCTCCCTTTGTTGTTGACTGTTGGTGTGATATTATAATTTCTTTTCACTAATTAAACAAAAAACAACCATAAAACTTGCCCCAGACATTCGGAAATAATAACGAAACGACCTCAAAACAATAACGAAATGAATACAGTAACGAAATACGAAGCATTTACAAACGTATTTAAAAATTCGTTTTTTTTAAAAATTGCTCCAGAATGGTTCGTTATCGTTTTGTAATTAAAAAAATTAACGAATTATTAACGAATTACGAATTAACGAAACCGCCCAGCCCTAATTTTTATCCCTATCTCACCCAGGGTTTTAACTTTTTTAACATTTTACCTCACACATTTGGCCCGCCCTCTGTGTCTGGTTTTAATATGCTGTTTTATATTGTTGATTTTGTTATTTTATATTTTGTTATGATGTATTTTGTTACTGTGTGTTTATTATGTTGTATTATTTTGGGCTTGGCCTCATGTTAGCCGCACCGAGTCCCCTTTGGGGAGATGGTAGCGGGTTATAAACAAAGTATATTATTATTATTATTATTATTATTATTATTATTATTATTATTATTCCTCTCCATTCAGCAGCTACACCGCAAACATAGAACACGCTGCTACCAGCATTAGTCCACACCTCCTGCATTCCAGAGTGATGTATGACGTACTACGCACTATGTTGCGTCCATTGCTCTCTGCACTAAGATTTATGACCTCTCTAGGAATGCTGATTCCCTTCATGATTCAGTTAACTCTTTCCACACAGGAATACTCTTGGCACATAGCATTATATTTTAAACATACATATATACATACTTTGAAATCTACATAACACATCAACAGATACCATATTGTTTTATAGTAATTTTCCTGAATTCTTATAGACATATTTTTTAGTAATATCATACTCCATAAGCTTGCCCATTCTTGATTGGTCCTCTTCAGATTGGGCTTCAACCCCCTCTCTCCTTTCTTTCTTTCTTTCTTTCTTTCTTTGTGCAGGGTAGCCCTGGCTTTCACTGGCATTAGCCTCTTGGTGACAGGCACAACCATGGTGGGCTACTTGCCCAATGGAAGGTGAGTTCTCAGCCATGTATCACTGGGAAGATCACTGTCTGTGAGTGGATGTTGGAAAGACTCAAAATTGATTTCAGGAGTTGGGATTTCGTGAGGTCCTTGCTTCTGTCTTGATCTCTCTAATTCATTGGTTCCCAACCTGTGGTCCGGGCACCACCAGTGGTTCGCAAGAACAAAAATATGGTCTGCGGCCTCAGCATTAATACACCATTGCCTCGAAACCATGCAACAACGAGAGCAACCAGTCTCGCAACTGGGATTTTAGGAGGGGAGAGGCTGACTACCTACAAAAAACTACGACTACCACATCATTTATTTATTATTTATTACGGTCGCTTATACCCCGCCCTTCTCACCCTGATGATGTACTTTGGGCTTGCCCTCATGTAAGCCTCATGTAAGCCGCACCGAGTCTCTTGGGGAGATGGTAGCGGGGTACAAAAATATTTTTATTATTAGTAGTAGTATTATTATTATTAGTTCACTTACATCCAGACAGCACTGTGGACTCAAGCAATGATAGATCTGGACCAAACTTGGCATGGAAACTCAGTCGGATCTGGCCACGGTGGTCCACGCTCTTGTTACATCCCGATTAGATTACTGCAACGCACTCTACGTGGGGTTGCCTTTGAAGACTGCTCAGAAACTCCAACTAGTCCAGCGTAAGGCAGCCAGACTGCTCACCGGGGCGTCATACAGGGAGCATACCACCCCCCTGTTGTGTCAGCTCCACTGGCTGCCGATCCAGTTCCAAGCAATTCAAAGTGCTGGTTTTGACCTACAAACCCTATACAGTTCCGGCCCAGTGTATCTGTCTGAACGGATCTCCCTCTACGTCCCACCCCGGAGCCCAAGATCCTCTGGGGAGGCCCTGCTCTTGACCCTGCCTCTATCACAAATGAGGTTGGCGGGGACGAGGAGCAGGGCCTTCTTGGTGGTGGCCCCTCACCTGTGGAATTCACTCCCTGGGGAAATTAGATCTGCAACATCGCTCCTTTCCTTCAGGAAAAAACTGAAAAAACATGGATTTGGGACCAGGCATTCGGACAATCGGGCAGATAAAGAGAGAACTTTGATGATGACTAGGAAATGATTAATGGATTAGATCTATGGAACTCTGGAAAACGAAACGCTGATTATGAGAATGGTTTTATATGATGTTTTATATGATGTGTTATGTACTGGTTGTTTGATTGTTTTAACTGTGATAACTGTTTTTAACTACGTTTTTGTATATTATGTGTAAGTTGTACAGGCATCGAATTGTGCCTTTTTTGTAAGCCGCCCTGAGTCCTCCTTCGGGGGTTGAGAAGGGCGGGGTAAAAGTACCCGAAATAAATAAATAAATAAATAATGACCACATGTGGACAGTGATGGAGTTTTGGGGGAAATAAACCTTGATGTTTGGGTGTTGTAGTTGCTGGGATTTATAGTTCACCTACAATCAAAGATCATTATGAATCCCATCAATGATAGAATTGGGCCAAACTTCCCACACAGAACCTTCATGACCAAGAGAAAAGACTGTGTTTTCGATGGTCTTTGGTGACCCCTTTGGCACCACCTCACGACCCCCCCAGGGGCCGTGACCCCCAGGTTGAGAAACACTGCGTTAGAGAATCGAAGCAGAGGGGTTTTGAAAGCCAGCTGTCGTATGAGCAGCTTCCAGAAGGTGGCACTAAAGAATGTTGAGAGTTCTCTCCCACTTCTTTGGATTAGCAATACTTATGATAAAGAGGAGTCTCAAGCTATGCATTATGACTCCCGGGAGGCTTTCAGGTCTGTGCTGGCTACACCTTTGTTTTAGCAAGGGATTTGTTTTGTCCCTTTAGGTGCAAGGAGTTCCTGAGCAAGCACGTGCACCTGATGTGTTACCGGATTTGTGTGCGAGCCCTTACAGCCATCATCACTTACCACCACCGGTAAGGAGGGGTTTACGGGATGGCTCCTGGAAGATTATTTTATTTATTTATCGTGTCAGGAGCAACCAGGCATTTGTATTACATTTTTAACAAAACAAACAAACAGACAGACAAAACACAAAGTTTGCAAACCTGGTAGTTGATTAAATGTCCTTTGACCAGTATTTGTCCCCTTGGAGTGCCTCTGGTGTTGCCGCAAGAAGGTCCTCCCTTGTGCATGTGGCAGGGCTCAGGGTGCATTGCAGCAGGTGGTCAGTGGTTTGCTCTTCTCCACACTCGCATGTCGTGGATTCCACTTTGTGGTCCATTTCTGAAGGTTGACTCTGCATCTCGTGATGCCAGAGCGCAGTCTGTTCAGTGCCTTACAAGTCGCCCTGTCTTCTGTGTGTCCAGGGGGGAGTCTCTCATTTGATATCAGCCATTGGAACCCCCGGTGACGCAGTGGGTTAAACCCCTGTGCCGGTAGGACTGAAGACCGACAGGTCGCAGGTTCGAATCCGGAGAGAGGCGCATAAGCTCCCTCTATCAGCTCCAGCTCCTCATGCGAGGACATGAGAGAAGCCTCCCACAAAGATGATAAAAACATCAAATCATCCAGGCGTCCCCTGGGCAACGTCCTTGCAGACGGCCAATTCTCTCACACCAGGAGTCACTCCTGACACGACAAAAAAAGTCATTGATTGAGGTTCTGGGTTTGAGCCTGCCACTTTTGGACTCTCACTTGCTGGGGTGTTCCAGCGAGTGTCTCTGTAGATCTTAGAAAACTATTTCTTGATTTAAGTCGTTGACGTGCTGGCTGATACCCAAACAAGGGATGAGCTGGAGATGTCTCTGCCTTGGTCCTTTCACTATTGGCTGCTTCTTCCCGGCGGATGTCAGGTAGTGCAATCCTGGCTAAGCAGTGTAATTTCTCCAGTGGTGTAGGGCGCAGACACCCCATGATAATGCGACATGTCTCATTAAGAGCCACATCTACTGTTTGAGCGTGGTGAGATGTGTTCCATACTGGGCATGCATACTCAGCAGCAGAGTAGCACAGCGCAAGGGCAGATGTCTTCACTGTATCTGGTTGTGATCCCCAGGTTGTGCCAGTCAGCTTTCGTATGATATTGTTTCTAGCGCCCACTTTTTGTTTGATGTTCAGGCAGTGCTTCTTGTAGGTCAGAGCACGGTCCAGAGTGACTCCCAGGTATTTGGGTGCGCTGCAATGCTCCAGTGGGATTCCTTCCCAGGTAATAATCCTCAGAGCTTGGGAGAATGATGCACCCAAACACGAATCAAGGGACATGAAAGGCAGTGCAGACTCCTTCAACCAGAGAAGTCAGCCATAGCAGAGCACCTGAGGAACCAACCTGGACACAGCATATTATTTGAGAACACAGAAATGCTGGACCACTCTCACAACCACCATGTCAGACTACACAGAGAAGCCGTTGAAATACACAAGCATGTGGACAACTTCAACAGAAAGGAGGAAACCATGAAAATGAACAAAATCTGGCTACCAGTATTTAAAAAAACTCTAAAATTAAAACAGCAAAACAGCAGAGTGAAAACAATCAGGGACATCTAATCACCTCTCAAAAGATTGCTCCAGGCACTGCCAGGCTATCAAATGCTAATCAAGGTTGTCAGTTGAAACATTCACACCTATCTCCAGCAGACAAGAGTCCTTTGTCCCACCCTTGTCTTTCCACGGATATATAAACCCATTTTCCTATTTCCAACAGACCTCACTACCTCTGAGGATGCTTGCCATAGATGCAGGCGAAACGTCAGGAGAGAATGCCTCTAGACCATGGCCATATAGCTCGAAAAAACCTACAACAACCCAGTGATTCCAGCCATGAAAGCCTTCGACAATACATTATTATTATTATTATTATTATTATTATTATTATTATTATTATTTTAAGGGAGCGGAAATAGTCAACATTTTCTAACGTTACACCATTAAGTTGTATTTCTGGCATTGGAGAGGGATTGGCCGGTGACTGCTGGATGAGCACTCACATGGTCAATGACAGGTCGAGCTTCTCGTATGCTTCTGCGAAGGTGTTTAGAGTGGCTTGTACGTGTTCTTCTGAATGCACACAGACAACGTTGTCATCAGCATACTGGTGTTCTATAACATATTGTTGTGAGCTTGGTTTTTGGCTTTCCTTTAGTCTGCTGAGGTTAAATAGCTTGCCATCTGTCTGAGAGATGATTTCCACTTCGGTGGGAAGCTTCCCGTCAAAATGATGAAGTATCATAGCGATGAAGATGGAAAATAAGTTTGGGGCCATAACACATCCTTGTTTGACACCTGAATCCACCTTAAATGGGTCACTTTGGGAGCCATTGCTGTCCATCATGGAGGAGCTGCAAGGGTGTTCACAAATTTGTCACAGCACCCAAAGTTTTGGAGGATGGTCCAGAAAATTATGCGTGCAGGCAAACCTAAACCCAATGCTCTTTTTTGGGCTCCAATGCCACATTTTCAAGCTTTTTCTTTCTTTTTTTTTCAGGGAGAACAGACCCCGCAATGGAGGAATCTGCGTGGCTAACCACACTTCCCCGATTGATGTCATAATCCTGGCCAGCGATGGCTACTATGCGATGGTGAGGACAATGGACCATAGCTTCTGTGTGGGTGGGGATCTAGGCGTTTTTTTTCTCCACACATTCTTTCTTTAAGATTCCGATTTAATAAATACTATTTGGTGATGTCAGATAGCATCAGTTGTGCTTGGGTGTAAACAAAGTTAATCAATAAATATCAAAATATTTAAAGGCTGTGAAAGGTATCTGAAATATTGGTTGCAGCTGGGATTGGTTAGTTGAATCCTCCCTTCAAGAAATATGTAAGTCAAAAAAATGCGCCCGTACCTCGGGAAGTCTGACTTGGCCACGGTGGTACACGCTCTGGTCACATCCCGTCTTGACTACTGCAACGCTCTCTACGTGGGGCTGCCCTTGAAGACGGCCCGGAAGCTTCAGCTAGTCCAGCGCGCGGCAGCCATGTTACTAACAGGAGCGGGACGCAGGGAGCATACAACACCCTTGTTGTTCCAGCTCCACTGGCTACCGATCTGCTACCGGGCCCAATTTAAGGTGCTGGTGTTATCCTACAAAGCCCTAAACGGTTCCGGCCCAAAATACCTTGCGGACCGCATCTCGGCCTATGAGCCCACGAGGGACTTGAGATCGTCTGGGGAGGCCCTTCTCTCAATCCCGCCTGCTTCACAGGCACGTCTGGCGGGAACGAGAGAGAGGGCCTTCTCGGTGGTGGCCCCCCGGCTGTGGATCACCCTCCCTGTTGACATCAGACAGGCGCCCTCCCTTATGTCTTTCCGTAAGAGCCTAAAAACATGGCTATTTGAGAAGGCATTTAACTGAGTGCTACATTAACTGGTAACGACAACTGGAACGGAATATGGTTTACGAGACTGGTTATGATTCTACGATAAGACGGAGCGGATTATTTAGTGTAATTATATTATTGTGTATTAGTGATTATTGCTTTATTGTAAATTGTTTTTTTTTTTAATATGTTGTACACCGCCGTGAGTCGCCCTAGGGCTGAGAACAGCGGTCAACAAATGCAGCAAATAAATAAATAAATAAATAAATAAATAAATAAATAAATAAATATGCTGAATATAAGCTGTGGCACCAAATGTTACCACAAAAAACTGGAAAAACATATGGACTCGAGTCTAAGCCGAGGGCGGGAAATGCAGCAGCAACGGGTCAATTTCAAAATGGAAATAGATACAATAAAATTACATTAATTGAGGCATCCATAGGTTCAATGTTTTTGAATATTTATAAAAAAAAACCCCTGTAATTTAAGCTTAGGCTGTCCAGCTCTGAGTAAACCATTATTCTAACCTTCTTCAATGTAAATGTGCTCACGTATCCTTCCAATAACAATGGAAAAAATAATAAATGTAATAATAAAATAATAAATATAGTAAAATAATAAAGGTAATAATAAAAATAATAGAGTAAAATAATAAAGTAATAATAATAAATAGAGCAAAATAAAATAAATGTAATAATAATAAATAGAGCAAGATAAAATAAATATAATAATAAATAGAAAACAATAAAATAAATGTAATAATAATAGAGAAAAATAATAAATGTAATAATAAAAATAATAGAGGAAAAGAATAAATGTGATAATAATAAATAGAGCAAAAATAAATACATAATAATAATAAAGAGAGTAAAATAGTAAATGTAATAATAAGAATAGAGTAAAATAATAAATGTAGTAATAATAATAGAGTAAATTAATATGTAATAATAGAGCAAAATAATAAATGTAATAATAATAATAATAAATAGAATAAAATAATGTAATAATAAAAATAAAATAATAGAGAAAAATAATAAATGTAATAATAATAAATAAAGTAAAATATTAAATGCAATAATAAAAATAGAGTAAAATAATAAATGAAATAATAAAAATAATAAATATAGTAAAATAACAAATGTAATAATAAAAATAATAGAGTAAAATAATAAATCTGATAATAATAAATAGAGCAAAATAAAATAAATGTAATAATAGTAAATAGAGTAAAATAATAAATGTAGTAATAATAATAGAGTAAATTAATAAATGTAATAATAGAGTAAAATAATAAATGTAATAATAATAATAAATAGAATAAAATAATGTAATAATAAAAATAAAATAATAGAGTAAAATAATAAATGTAATAATAAAAATATTAAATATAGTAAAATAATAAATGTAATAATAAAAAGAATAGAGTAAAATAATAAAGTAATAATAAATAGAGCAAAATAAAATAAATGTAATAATAATAAATAGGGAACGATAAAATAAATGTAATAATAATAAATAGAGTAAAATATTAAATGTAATAATAAAAGTAGAGTAAAATAATAAATGTAGTGAAGGGAACTCTTCAGTAGTAATAATAATAGAGTAAAACAATAAATGTAATAATACTAATAGAGTATAATAATGTAATAATAAAAATAAAATAATAGAGAAAAATAATAAATTTAATAATAAAAAATTAACTATAGTAAAATAATAAATATAATAATAAATAGAGAACAACAAAATAAATGTAATAATAAGAATAGAGTAAAATAATAAATGTAGTAATAATAATAAATTAATTAATGTAATAATAGAGTAAAATAATAAATGTAATAAAATAATAATATAGTAAAATAATGAAATAATAAAAATAAAACAATAGAGAAAAATAATAAATGTAATAATAAAAATAATAGAGTAAAATAATAAATGTGATAATAATAAATAGAGCAAAATAAAGTAAATGTAGTAATAATAATAGAGTAAATTGATAAATGTAATAATAATAATAAATAGAGTAAAATAATGTAATAATAAAAGTAAAACAATAGAGAAAAATAATAAATGTAATAATAAAAATAACAAATATAGTAAAATAATAAATGTAACAATAATGTAGTAAAATAATAAATGTAATAATAAAAATAATAATAGTAAAATAAATACATGTTATAATAATAATAAATAGAGTAAAATAATAAATGTAATAAAAGCAATAATAACAGAGTAAAAGAATAAATAAACTTGACTTTTGTATAAGCGGAGGGTGGCTTTTTCAGCCTTAAAAATAGCTGAAAAAGTCAGCTAATAAAGAATGTATTTGGCAAATGTCCCAGGGCCAAAGGAAAACGCCTTCCTTTCCCTGTAACCTCTATTTGTCGTCATGAATTGCGCACGTTCCTGCTGCTTTATTTATTTATTTATTTTATTATTTATTTCTGCTACTTATACCCCGCCCTTCTCACCCCCGAGGGGGGACTCAGGGTGGCTTACACAGACGGCACAATTCGATGCCCTTATACAAATACATACAAATATAAAAACAGTAATTAATAATTAACAGATTAAAAACATCAATATATAGCACCATAGCACAACAGTAAGCAATCTCATGGTCAGTGTTTCGCGTTCCATAGGTCCAATAGGTTAAAATAGGTTCCTACAATATTTGCCCTTCATTATGGTCCTTCTTTTTAGCTGCCAGAGTTTCCGAAAGCCTGGTCCCACATCCAAGTTTTCAGCTGTTTCCTGAATGAGAGAAGGGAGGGCGCTGTTCTAATCTCCCCGGGGAGTGAGTTCCACAGGCGAGGGGCCACCACTGAGAAGGCCCTGCTCCTCGTCCCCGCCAGTCTCACTTGCGATAAAGGCGGGGTCGAGAGCAGGGCCCCCCCAGAGGATCTTAAGCTCCGAGGTGGTGTGTAGAGGGAGATCCGTTCGGACAAGTACACTGGGCCGGAACCGTATAGGATTTTATAGGTCAAAACCAGCACCTTGAATTGTGCTCGGAATTGGATCGGCAGCCAGTGGAGCTGGCATAACAGGGGGGTGGTGTGCTCCCTGTATGCCGCTCCGGTGAGCAATCTGGCTGCCTCCCGTTGGACTAGTTGAAGTTTCCGAGCAATCTTCAAGGGCAACCCCACGTAGAGTGCGTTGCAGTAATCCAGCCGGGATGTGACAAGAGCGTGGACCACCGTGGCCAGATCCGACTTCCCAAGGTACGGGCGCAGCTGGCGCACAAGTTTTAATTGTGCGAAAGCTCTCCCGGCCACCGCTGAGACCTGGGGTTCCAGGCTCAGCGGTGAATCCAGGATCACTCCCAAGCTGCGAACCTGCATCTTCAGGGGGAGTGTAACCCCGTCTAACACAGGCTGTAACCCTATACCCTGTTCGGCCTTACGACTGACCAGTAGGACCTCTGTCTTGTCTGGATTCAACTTCAATTTGTTAGCTCTCATCCAGTCCGACACAGCAGCCAAGCACCGATTCAAAGTCTGGACAGCCTCCTTAGTGACAGGTGGGAAGGAGTGACAGATTTGGACATCATCTGCGTAGAGATAACATCTCATTCCGAAACTCCGAATGATCTCCCCCAGCGGCTTCATGTAGATGTTGAATAACATCGGGGACAGAATTGAACCCTGTGGGACTCCACACAACAACGGTTGTGGGGCCGAACAGGTGTCACCCAACGACACCTTCTGAGACCGACCCTCAAAGAAGGATCGGAGCCACCGCAGAGCAGTGCCCCCGAGCCCCATATCCATGAGGCGTCCCAGAAGGATACCGTGATCGACGGTATCGAAGGCCGCTGAGAGGT